>NW_025767179.1:3075000-3242007 GCF_003918875.1 Haliotis rubra
ACATAAGGTAGCATCACTGTTTCAGGGAATCGTACGATGGACTCACCATTCAGCTGATATGTCTTTTGTTTCTAGCGCTGATATCTTATCATGCGTATTATGAATTTTTCTTCAGATTTACCGCTCGACTACTGAAATACCCTCGAGCGGCACTGACTACAGTGGGAATGTATACATAGACGACACCGTTGGTCTGGACACTGTGTTTGTTTTCACTCTGCCAAGAACAGCCAATGTTGATGCATGAGTATATTCTAACGCAAATACACCTTGAAACACTGAATTCAGTAATTCCTTGAAGAGAAAATTGCTTATTTAGACAAAAGAAAATATACATCTTAAATCAAGAATTCTGAAAACTACTTTTGTAAATTCTGTAATTTGGAATGCTCATAATCCAAACGTTATAGTGTATTTATTGTGTTAACAGATTCGGCTGAGAAGTCCGAACGGACATGTCTTCGACAGCACTTATTCCGGATACCATCATGATGGCAGTATGAACATCATCAGATTTAAGCTACAGATTCAAGCTAATGAGGTACTTGCGCTGCGCATAGTACTTTAGAAAATAAGAAGTTATATAACAGAATGTATTTGTTGTGATGTGATATGAACGTTCAGTGCACTCTTTAAAAGATTTTTTTTGGATTCTCCAAACCTTTTAAATGTCTACATCGGTTGGTTCGTTTGTTGTTTAACGCCGCACTCGGCAGTATTCCAGCGATATGGCGGTGGTCTCACTCAATTGTGCAGATCGATGCTCATGCTGTTGATCACTGGATTGTCTGGTCCAGACTGGTACAGATCGCTGCCATATAGCTGGAATATTGCTGAGTGCGGCGTCAAACTAAACTCACTCACTACTTATCAACTTACATACGATCTAATTTATCATATTAAATTATGCAATATTCACCAATATTGTGTAACTTGCTTGATGTGCAGACAGGCATGTGGACCTACACTGTGCGCAGCTCAACAGCAGGGCCTGCAACCGTGGGAATAACTGTTACATCAAAGCCTCGTGACCGACACAACAGCTATGAGTTCCTCACTTGGCTCAGTGACACGCGAGTAAATGCCACGTCACCTCCGGTTGTATATGCGCATGTACACAAAGGTTACTCCCCTGTTATATACGCAGATGTCAGAATATCGATTGAAAAACCTGATGGTCAAGTCGAGGTTGTCAAGCTATTTGACAATGGAATACGTGAGTCAAGTATTGCATCTTCATGGCAGACATTAGTGCGCGTATGGTCGTAGGATTAAACAACCCTATCTGTGAAGATCCGGGGCAGAATAAAATATTACGACGTTTTCAGTGTATTTCAGTTATATCGTGGCGTTTGAGGTCGAAGAAGACCTAGGCTCATAGTAATTGCCAGTCACAGAACGTTGAAATGAAACTTTATGAATATGCTAATTACACCTCGAAAATGTACTTCAAACACAGCATATTACAAAAGGCTAGGTCGTACCTAGCTGCTGTTCGGTTTTTTACACCTCTGGGACATTGAGTTCACGTGATGTCCAGCATTTCCCAGCAACATGTGCCTAGTCCCGGTACACGAGAAATCACGTACACAAATGTTGAGTTTGAATATGGGTTTGTGATTTTTTAGTAATATTGATTTCAAATATGCAAGGTTTCAGTTTAGGAAGAGGCAATGGGCTTCTGTGTAACACAGACACTATAACCTCGTGGCGAATGAGACGACTAATACATAAATGATAGTCTTTCAATAGATTATCACAGCTTAAATACTCGAGAAGGGGGTCACTCGTCTCATCCCAAATTCACCTCGTCTATGACAGAGGGTTTCTGAACACTAAAGATAAAACCTTCACAACAAAAGTTGTTGTTTTAGGAACCATGAAAAGCTGAAATTCTGTTATTGGACTAAAGGATTTCTCTATAGTAACTGTCAGCTATACTTTCATTATATATTTTAAATACACCAGCTCCTGATAATACCAAGAATGACGGTGTCTACACCAGCTACGTGACCGCCTTCAACTCGAATGAAAGGTACTCTCTTGACGCCGAAGTCAACAACATTCCTGGAAAAACGCTCATTCTTGTCGCCGCTGATGGATCAGGGAGAGCCTACTCCAGAATAAAAAGTAAGACAAAAAACATCTTTTTGGGGTCTATCTTTCGCTTCTGCACCCAGTATACATCCTTCCATTACATACGTATTGATGATGCTAGATAAGAGGGGATTGATACGTTCAGAACCTCAGACAAACTGATTTCCAGCATACTCCACAATAATTTTATACACATTTGCCAACGATGTTAAATCACAGTTTGGTAGAAGTCCTTTTGACTGTTCAAACCTTCCCTGCATCTGTTATAATCTGTCTTCGTTTGAGTTCCGGCTGATTTGGGTTCCGGCTTGAGTTTTTTTCCTTCGTGTTTGGGAACACGACAGTCTGATGAAGGTGGGTTCTTAAGGAGTTCAAAGTCACACGTGCTGATTATAGCTAACGGCTGATATGTGCATTGCTGCATAGAAATTCTGATAAAAGGACACATTTTCTCTCACCTTCTCACCTCCTTCTATATTTGAGTGAAAAATACATGCTCTGTTTTTGTTTTGTTTTTGTCTGAGAACCCACACTGATGACACCATCGGCATAAGATATATAACTCGAAGGCCTTCGCTTTCTCAGCTGATGCAGAGATGGTAATCGGATGTCAAAAGCTTGCTACTTTATTGTGTTTCTGTGAATGAACTCTCACCCAGGAAATGTTTCTCTAAAGGCAGCATGACACTCAGTCATTTGAAGGTCGGATATAATCATATCGTACACTATCTTTACCATTTCTTGAGTTAGCATCCAATTCCATAAACGTTGTCTTTTACGGGTTCCGAACGTTTCAGTCACCCATCTTAACAAGTCTCCTGTTAACCTTCCAAACAATGCATTTCACTAGTATGCAACATTGATTCCTTGTGATATATTTCCATAGACAAAAGCAGAAAGACCGTCTTGCAGACAGTAACTACCAACTTCAGCCGGACCTCCTCCCCCGGTGCTATGGATATTACCGGGGTCACCCCCGGGCGCGACCTCATACCCCCTGCTGCTATATATGATCTCATGGTGGAGGCTGTTAATGCAGAAACCTATACCTTGACCCTAAAGTGGACAGCACCTGGAGATGATTTGAATCACGGGACAGGTAAGTCTGGCTTGTCACCCAGCACGCATATGAAAGGATACGTGTCATGACGCATCATGCAGCTTAATTCTGTTGTCTGTAAATGTAAAGCTAGTCGCACCTATGAGTATACAGTGTAGTGACGTTAAACGTATACTGAGACGCTTCTTACTGCCTGAATAGCTGAAGTTCAAGAGGAAATTTAAACTTGATAAAGAACCTTGACCAGTCATCACAGTACGTCATCACAGGTGACAAGATTTCAGTAGATTTTTCCCCACATATTAAGATAAGTGACACCCCCTTGCATGTCATGTACAAATTCAATGACCCCTCACTTCGCATAATTTCTAAGCATAATCTTAACCATATTTTCATGTACAAAATTGCTGCCCCCCTCTCTCCGTCCCTAGTAAGTGTGTACAAAATTACTGACCCCCCCTAGCACCCCAGAACAAAATGGGTGAAACCCCCTCTAAAATCATCATCATCATCAAAACACACACACACACACACACACACACACACACACACACACACACACACACACACACACACACACACACACACACACACACACACACCAGCCATAAATTATGAACGGTCCCCAAGAATAAGTCACTCATCACTTAAGGAATACAACTGTCTGCCTCTATATCAGGTTTTAGTTACGAAGTCATCTGGCGATATATTCTTACTCACGGACATGGAGCACTCAGGTAGAAAAGCATGTTATATGAGTGTGGTACTGAGGTATGAAATTGCCCATGGTACTGACAGAGACAGGTACTAATACAGTGCCTTCCGTTGCAGCCACACGCTATGAGATAAGATTTGGGAGGAGTTTCCAGGAAATGAGGGAAAGTTTCCATGACGCAATGCTGATAGATGCTACGGCCCTGGCTGGTCCGCTTGTACCCCACAGACCCGGAGAGCAACAAATAGTAGACATTGATCTGTCTTCCCATGGGAATTTAACTACCCTGATATTTGCCGTCAAGACCTTTGATGATGCCGGATTACATTCAGAGTTATCGAACCTAGTGTCAGTGAGCCTCAAGTCTAAAGCAGACATTTGGTGATGACTGCAAGTACGCACCCCACACTAATGGCGTTGCCTTACAAATACATGCAACATAACTATTTTGTGAAAAGGTCTAAAGCAACATAATTAATTATCGTTTACATGCAGATTAGTTATTTGCATTTTAAGTGCACCACTCCCCGCCACGTTGCAATTAGCTGCTTACTTGTCATACAACCCCATTCAATAAATCATGACCATTTTTATTGGACTTGTGCTTTATGATGGGGGCATTATTGGAAGGGATGTACTTTCATGGTTGTTTAACAGATTGGCGGCACAACACACACAATCTATCGATAGAAATCCTCTGAGTAGATCGTGACAGAAAGCCATTCAAACAAACAAGGCCTTCCATCAAGGACCAAATTAACGTCAAGGGTTTTATTACTTGTAAGTGATCGATATTGTGTGTGTGTGTTTATATTGAACAGTATTCGACTTACGCAACCCAAAGTGTGTCTAACATGACAAAAACCTTTAGAATTTACTTTTATCTGTTGTGTCGTTTTTAAGAAACCATGACGTTATTCACATTTAATTGAACCTTTTCTCTATAATCCTTAGATATAATAATTGTTCTTGGATCTTGGAAATTGTCTTGATAATATGAAGTCAACTTATGTTATAATTGGGATTACACTTTCTTAATAAAGTACAGATTCTTGTACTTTTGTTGGTTTGAGTCCCATACGGGATTCGAACCCACACCTTCAGAGTCAGGCACCTAATCACCAGCGGGGCGGTGGGGTAGCGTAGTGGTTAAAGCGTTCGCTCGTCACGCCGAAGACCCGGGTTCGATTCCCCACATGGGTACAATGTGTGAAGCCCATTTCTGGTGTCCCTCGCCGTGTTATTGCTGGAATGTTGCTAAAAGCGGCGTAAAAACCATACTCACTCACTCACTCACCTAATCGCCAGCACACAAAGTCAGCCGCCTAACCCGATCAGCCACCGCGACTTCGACAAAAATGGAAAGTCTGCAGTCTAGACTACCAGTTGTCCGACTTCAATTTTTGTGGAAGTCGCGATGGCTGAGCAGGTTAGGCGGCTGACTTTGTGTGATGGCGATTAGGTTGTACTTTATTTAGAAAGTGTAATCCAAAATATAACATATGTTACACTTGATCACTTTCTAAATGGCATTGTGTAATTATATGAAGGCAGACGATTGTAAATGATAGGGTTTTGAGCAGACAATCCACTGCTTGTATTCAAGAGCATCGATCTACGCATAGAGTATATGATGACGTGCAACAGTCGAGTCAATCAGTCAACCAGTTCGTTACATGGCGAATATCATCCAGGCAATCATTTGATTATCATTCTGTGAGTAGTTTAATATCGTTAGTGAACGTGAACAAATACTAACATTTCTACTTTACGGATTCAAGAACATTAAAAAAAAACATCTACAGAAATAGAGTGAGTGAATGAGTGAGTGTGGTTTTACGCATCTTTAGCAATATTCCAGCAATATCACGGCGGGGCACACCAGAAATGGACTTCACACATTGTACCCACATGACGAGCGAACGGTTTAACCAC
Organism: Haliotis rubra; assembly: GCF_003918875.1. NCBI lineage: Eukaryota > Metazoa > Mollusca > Gastropoda > Lepetellida > Haliotidae > Haliotis > Haliotis rubra. The sequence continues at coordinate 3,080,808 of NW_025767179.1, forward strand.
TGGGCTACCCCATTGCCCCTACAGAAATAGAGCAGATATTGGATGGATGTAATGTATGGTTTCCAATGTCATACTGAAATCTTTCTTGGAAATATGAAACGACACAAGCGAATGCGGAAGGCATAGTGTCCGTGATCGCGTTGTATGCCTGGTCTTTGTCTGCGGAGAAAGGTTTTTCATTGCAATGTTTCGTGATTGATATATATTTAAATCAGAACTCCGTTAATTCCGATGCATGAAGGTAGGGTTTGGACTCCTGCATTGGAATAAAGCGGAATGTTTGGTACACCGACATGTAATCATATTAATTGGATAGTTCATTGTATGTATGACTTTCCACATGAAACAATTACCATTTCTTAATAGTGTAGCACGGTTTCATTAACCTAAGCAATGAAATAATGATACAGTCGTATTATTGGTCCATCACGTCTATCACACTAAAGCACAGACAATTTGTCATCGTCAGTGGTAGTATATAAGTAGAAGTCCGGCTACCTTTCTCATACCATCAGAATTCACAATCATGTCACTCGTCACAGACAACACTACATCGTCGGATTTCCTCGAGGGATTTGACATATTTCAGCTGAAAGAGACTATTCGACTAACGTTAACATGGAACAATATCCTACTGTGTGTTCGTCTGATGGGCATTGTGCTCAATATTCTTGCTCTCTTGGTGTGGACTTCAAAGGAAATGAAGTCGGTGACATCAACGTATCTTATCTCCATAGTCTGCTTCGACCTGGTCTACCTTGTGTCATACGTCATCAGCAACATCCTGATCATCTGCAATGTGTGCCTAGCCAAGCCTGAGCTCTGGGTAATGGATCTTGTAATGATGGGAGCCATCAACTTTGGCTTATGTGGCTCGATCCTTACAACAGTGATCGTGTCATTCGAAAGATACATTGCCATAGCGTACCCGTTCAAAATTAAGTTTATCTGTACAACGAGAGTCGCCAGAATGATGGCAGTGTTTACTTTTTTGCGTGATTATTACATATGTCACATTGGATTCGGTTCATGCTCTTGACATGTACATTCCTCTTCCTCCAGCGCTCGGTCTCAAGGATGTGCTGAATGCCGACAATGCAACACTATCTACCCTTGGAGATTATACTTTCGTATTATTCTCCTGTGTGTACTTCACCGACCAAAGCACGCTTCACGACTTTCCACTGACTCACAACATCCTCGCGTACATAGTACCTTCGTGCCTTCTGCTCATTCTGAACATCCTCATCATCAAGAACCTCCGAACTGCCCAAAGCATCACCTCGTCTAGAAACCCAGAGGCTGAGCTGGCAAAACGTCGCCTGATCAAATCCGTAGTAGCCATCAGTTGTATGTCCTTGATTGCCTATCCGACATCCTTCTTGATGTTCTTCATCAGCCAGTATTATGTTACATATGACGCCTTCCTATTCAGCATGATGATGTTTACTGAGGACATGGTCCACGCTCTCAACAGCAGCATCAACTGCCTGTTTTACTGTTTGATTGGCAAACGCTTCAGAACAGTCTTCGTGAAAATATTGTGTGGAGGTTTCCGACGACGACGGTATGCACGTCCTCAAAGACCCCCCGTTTATGTCATCAGTTTCAGTAACAAGCCTTGAGGTATTAACTAGGAATCGACTTTTCCCGAGGTTTGTTTGTACTTCAGTTACTTTTGTTCATTCAGAATGTGTGTACTACTGGACCAGAGGAACACTTCATACTTGCACTGTGTGTTAGTGATACAAAGTGTTTATTATATCTGTCGAATGTCTCGAACAGTTTACTGCATTTCTATAGACTGTCAAATTTTCTAACCCAAACAGTTCTTCGTGTTAAGCTATGTTGCCTATTTAAGTATTGTGATTGGTGTATCATTTCATATTTCGATTTCAATATAATCTAAATAGAAATAGAAATCTTTTCCTCACTTGTGGTTATAGCTATGTGTGACGGTGCCGCCAACAGTCACCTCCTAGTAGTAGTGTATGTCCTTGTAATGGGGCCACCAGCCCATTTTACATTTTCACATGTTACAAGTTGTACATGTACATGCGAGCGCCAGTATACAAATGGTGAAATGTTGGACATATTGTCATAAGAAATATCATCACTGTCAATTCATTATCAAAATGTAAGAAAGTTCTGGCTCTTCTTTTGTGCTAAAAAGATGAATTTAGCTAAACTTTTTATAATTAATGGATTAGTTGAAGAAAATAATTGGACACACTTTCTATCTGATGGGTAATTCCAAACATATGTAGGAAAAATATTCTGCCTAAGTTCGTTATAAAATGGACATATAAAACAAACATGAAATTGTATAATACAAAAGGGACACAATCTCTCCTTTCTTGGAATGTTAAGCTTTCTACCATCTGATATCATAAGATGACCCGAACAACGAAATTGTGATAATGAAATCCTAAAAACTTGAATATCTACCTCTGCCAAATATTTTTCAACAGCAGAATCAATTCTAATACTTCTATAGAACGACAAACTAGAATATTTACCAAGTGTCTCAGGGTACAGCTGATTATCAATATCGATACACCTTTGCCTAAAATCTAATATAAACTTCGTTTTATTTCTCACAAGCTCATTCCCATACATTTCCAAAGCCATAGCTAAATAATGGTCTTTTCACTTTAATGCCCAACAAACTACTCCTCTTTCAGCAAGATTATATTGATACAAATAGATATGCTTGAGAATATAATTATCACTCACGGATATTATTCTTATCCATTGACTTAAAACCTACCTAATTCGCCCCGAGCCACAATGTTAGGAACACTTCTTTTCAAATGTAGGATCATTTTACAGAACTTGTCATGAATATTCATTATGTTAGGAGACGGATGGATACCCCGTATCTCAGACCCATGAAGTAAAAAAGGTAAGATTTTAATATAAAAAATATGTATCAGAACCTTAACAGGTAAGTTATCAAAATTGCGAATTCGTTGTTTCAACATAAGAACAACCTTCCATGCTTGTAGGGACAACACTTTCTGAGTGGTATACCATGAACCTGTACTAGATAGGTGAACCCCCAAGTACTTATAGGTTAATACAATCTCCATGGAATTACCTTGCAGACTAAATTTCTCATACTTTCGCAGCCTGCCACCTTTACGAAATACGATCACTTTTGTTTTATCCAAATTAATTCGTAATTGCTATTTATCACAATAAGACGAAAATTTATCTAATTTCTTCTGAAGTCCATACTATCGAACAAGATGATATCGTCTGCAAACAACAGAATAAAAATGTTCAAGACACCGATATCGATACACCTCTGTCCGTCTGCATTAAGTACCTTAACAAGATCGTTTTTGTAAAAGGAGAACAAAAAAGGAGACAACTGGCGGTCACCTCCTAGTGGTTAAGCATCCACAATAGGAGGCTGGAAGTCCAGTTCTTGGGTCACAAGAGACAGAGGCAAGACTGTGCCCTTCATGTACACCCCATAATATACAGACTATGAGAACTTTCCATTCTGTAACGTTCGATAACAAGTCACATGATACTGCGCTGGATAACTCCTCGCACTTTTAAGGTTTAATGTTTGATTTACCTAGATCTCTAAGTATGACTCTTGCTCTGAAGTTTGACCTGGGTTACAACATTCCACGCCTCGGTAAAGCGTTCAAAAGCTTCATTGTGGACATGCATGTGGAGACACTTCCAAATTTGACCCGTCAGTGTTCGATTTGTCCTTTCTGTACTTGTACCATACGTCCCCGTGTTTTTTGTAACAATTGTCTAGCCTTGCATGTGTATATGACAGGTGTCACACGTTGGGCATAAGACTATTTGGTTGTGATTCATGAGCACATGATCATGATATAGACGGAATTGCACTGTCCTCTTGGAAGAAGTTTCTTGAGGGTGTGGAAAGGGGTTTATCGTTTTATTAACACACTCTAAACATACTGGTTAGCATACCACTGCACTCCACCTACTCTCCACACAATCAATGCCATTCAGTCACCACACTGTTTTACAATGAAAACCACCTTCACATAGACCGATGTTTTCGAAAATGAGCTGAAACAGTCTGTGGGGGGCACCATCCATTCCAGTTCCAACGGGGCGGTGGGGTAGTCTAGTGGTTAAAGCGTTCGCTCGTCACCCCGAAGACCCGGGTTCGATTTTCCACATGGGTACAATGCGTGAAGCCTATTTCTGGTGTCCCCCGCCGTGATATTGCTAAAAGCGGCGTAAAGCTAAACTCATTCATTCCAGTTCCAACAGTGTTGGGCAAGGTATCATCGAGTGAGTGAGTGAGTTTAGTTTTACGCCGCACTCAGCAACATTCCCGCTATATGGTGGCGGTCTGTAAATAATCGAGTCTGGACCAGACAAATCAGGGATCAACAGCATGAGCATCGATCTGCGCATTTGGGATACAATGACATGTGTCAGCCAAGTCAAAGAACCTGACCACCCGATCCCGTTAGTCGCCTTTTTCGACCAGCATGGGTTACTGAAGTCCAATTCTAACCCGGATCTTCACGGGTAGGTATCATCGAAATGTGGATTCATCGCTAAAGACGACTCGATTCCAGTCTCTCTGGGTCCATCGGAGGTGACGTTGGGCCCACAGCAGACGTTGACGTTGATGAAACGTCGTCAATATTGGCCCACGATATGGACGTCGAGAATGGAGATTGGCAGCCCGCAACCGATTTCGAATGGTCTGTGAGGACAGTCGACCTCTAAACATCTCAGCCCTGATTCGTGTAGCCGGCAGAAATCTGTCACGTAGGTGACGTAGGACGATTTGACGGTCTTCTGCTCGTGACGTCACACGTGGACGACCCGACCTTGGGCGATCAGAAGTGGTGCCAGTTTGTTGTAGACGACCTCGCAAGTCATACACAGTACGACGGCTGCATCCCATTGCTCTTGCGACGTCAATAACTGACCTTCCCGCTTGCAACATGCCAACGGCACGTTCACGTTGCACATTTGACAATCGTGGCATTCAAGTACCGTTAGAACTGTGGTTTAAAAGTGTTTTTTCAATTCTTGAGGCCAATGCAAACACGTGCATATGAAGAAAACTTCGCTGCGAAGATCACGTGATCGACTGCACGTGCAAAACCTGATTTGGCACTAACATCATTTGCACGACGAATGGATGGGTTTGAGTGGGTTGTGCTAACGTTTTTCTAGAGTCGAAAGATAGGGATCCCATTTCGGATACATAGATGTATCATCAGAGAAAAAATATTCATTATTTTTCAACTTACATTTTGTGAAGTTTCTTTTTTGACTCAGTATATATCTTGCTGTGCTTTTCAACAAAAGGGGTTTTCATTCTAAGGGTTGTAACAGACCACTGAAAAGCACAATAGGGTACATCTCATGACACACTGATTTGATTTGATGTGACAGGAATCAAGATAGGTCATGATATTATACCAATGGTTGAATTTCTATAGTGAGGACTATTATTTAGTGAGGACTCCTTTTTTGGAGGATATCGCATTTGAGGTCCAAAAGTTTCTTGCAATCGACAATGGAAACTTTACGGCAAATAGAGTCATTTTGGTGACTGATGTGTCAAGTTTTAGATCCCCCACATGCTTAACCGTCTGAAACGTTGAATGCTTAATTAACCACAGTAGCAAACTTGATTTTACGCCACATAATTGTAATAGCGTTAGTGAATAAACACTAATATACAAGAAAGCTTCGATCTTGTTTTGTGGAGAGTTCTTTTTGCCACACTGAATCTTATTGCACAGATCTAATTATACTTAATATCAAAAGAAACCCAAGTAGATGATTTTGTTGATGTTCTGCTTTAAGTACATTCATTTTTACATGCTAAATGATTTCACATTCACTCGGACAAAACTTTGTTTACGACTTTAATTATTTACAAAAGTAGCTGTCGATTTTTATAGATGCAACCGTGCACAAATGCAATATCATTTGCATATTCTTTAGTTTTCTATCCTTTATAACTCGACACAATAAAAGACATCTGTACTTGTACCATACGTCCCCGTGTTTTTTGTAACAATTGTCTAGCCTCGCATGTGTATATGACAGGTGTCACAAGTTGGGCATAAGACTATTTGGTTGTGATTCATGAACACATGATCATTATATAGACGGAATTGCACTGTTCTCTTGGAAGAGGTTTGTTGTGGGTGTGGAAAGGGGTTTATCGTTTTATTAACACACTCTAAACATACTGGTTAGCTACCACTGCACTCCACTGACTCTCCACACAATCAATGCCATTCAGTCACATCACTGTTTTACAATGGAAACCACCTTCATATAGACAGTTGTTTTCGAGAATGAGCTGAAACAGTCTGTGGGGGGCACCATCCATTCCAGTTCCAACGGGGCGGTGGGGTAGTCTAGTGGTTAAAGCGTTCGCTCGTCAGACCCCCGAAGACCCGGGTTCGATTTTCCACATGGGTACAATGCGTGAAGCCTATTTCTGGTGTCCCCCGCCGTGATATTGCTAAAAGCGGCGTAAAGCTAAACTCATTCATTCCAGTTCCAACAGTGATGGGCAAGGTATCATCGAGTGAGTGAGTGAGTTTAGTTTTACGCCGCACTCAGCAATATTCCAGCTATATGGCGGCGGTCTGTAAATAATCGAGTCTGGACCAGACAATCCAGTGATCAACAGCATGAGCATCGATCTGCGCATTTGGGATACAATGACATGTGTCAGCCAAATCAAAGAACCTGACCACCCGATCCCGTTAGTCGCCTTTTTCGACAAGCATGGGTTACTGAAGTCCAATTCTAACCCGGATCTTCACGGGTAGGTATCATCGAAATGTGAAGTCTACTGTGTCAGAAATAGCATGGACTCGTTGTCATAGTTGTTCACACTCATCTAACGTTTTTCAGCTGTGCTTGAATTTGAAATATATGTGCCCAGTGGATTTTGCGTTGAACTTACAAAGAGAAAGAGAAATGGTTCTTTTATCGATAGCTTCCAGCCAGTAGGACTGCTGCTGCTATGTGAGGACCATATTTGCGAACAGCATTGTTGAACAACCGTCGCCCTTGCGTTAGCCTGTCTGGGCTCCACGGCAACATCAACGTCATCGGGACCCGTGATTAGATCCGGGTTAGAATTGGTCTTCAGCAAGCCATGCTTGTCGTAAAAAGGCGACTAACAGGATCGAGTGGTCAGGCTCGATCAATTAATAGACACACGTCATAGTATCCCATTTGCGTAGATCCGTCTTCAGAAGCCTCGCAAATTGGAGATAAGCTTTGCAAAACTACAGGTGTAAGGTGAGGTGAGGTGAAATTGGGTTTAACGTCGTGCTTGAGAATATTTCGCTCATATGACGACGTGCATGCGTGTGTATGTGTATGTGCGGCTGCTTGTACTAGCCCGGACTGAAGCTGGTTTTACCATGCCGCAGTGAAGCATGAATACCCCACTCAGACACATTATACTGACTCCGAGCCGACCAGTCCTTGTTGTACCCATTAATTCCGAGCGCCAGACAGGGACCAACAAGTACCATATTTTAACGTCTTTTGGTATGACGCGGTCGGGGATCGAACCCGCAACCTTCCGCTCTCCGGGCGGACGCTCTAACCACTACACCACGGAGGCGGTCACAGGTGTTCGGGAGAGTGGACAGACGATTGATGATCGGCAACACAGATGGAACCTGCATACACAACGTCAACGTGTTGTCCCACGACTGACTGACCCTCACATTACCGCAACACGTGGTTGGCGTCAGGAAAGACAGCGCTGGACCAATCGTCATTGAGCAAACGTTATGTTTACCTGTTGACTTCCCTGACAGGCGCTACAGCGTGAGGCGTAGACGTGCCCTTAACGTTAGACAGAACGATCGTTTTGGGGATGGCTCAGTAAAAGTTTACTAGGGTTAAATATCAATGAATTAAACCATACATAGAGTATGATAACAGAAACACCCAATTGAATTAAAAACACGGCAATTCTCTCATGTAATCCCGGTCCGGTCTAGAAATGGTAAAAAACCAATAGCATCACTGACCAAATAGAGGAATATCAATACTTTCCTTTAAGCAAACACGAAACACTATTTTCTCCTCACAAAATGAAATGAAATCCGTGTATCATACAAAGGTTTTCAGTTCATGGGTTGACAGTACAAACCACTGTTGTATTCAGGTGACAAATTTGAACAGAATTATTTCCTACTGAATCCCTGTTTCCATTATTGACTGTTTTCTGTTATAGTGATAACATCGGAATATGCATTGATTAATAATTGGATAATTCTCCGACTAGATTGCAATTTTGCTGAATAATATCCAGTCTGTTGCCGGGGTCTAAATTGCATGTGGCATCGTGTCTCTATTTGTTATTTTTGTAAGTAATCAACCAAAATATTAATATTACACTATACAGTGGACTCTGTCAATACCGGCCTCTCTTAACACCGGCACTCAGTCTACATCGGCACAAAGTTTCGGTCCCGGCAGAAATGCACGTTATTATCATTTAGAAACTTCTGTAAACATCGGCATCTGTCTATTCAGGATATCGGCATTGTTTTTCAGTCCCAACGAACAAGTTGTTATGAAAACGAATCTGTAAAAAACCGGCACATGAAAGACGGCGTAACCCTTTGATGCAATTAGGTCCAAATGATGTAACAACACAATTCGCTGTGACTCCCGAGATTATTCAGAAACGGGAAGTGTTAATCAGTATCTTGTTAATCAGTGAGTGGTACGTAACACTTACCCAGAGTAATTAATACATGTAGTGGGCAGTTTGACTGTATAAACAAGCAAGTGTTTACATTTTGTTGATTCGCGGGTATTGACTTCCGAGATTATTCAGAAACGAGAAGTGTCAATCAGTGTCTTGTTAATTAGTGAGTGGCACGTGTCACTTACATAGAGGCGAATCGTTTGATGGCGGGTATCGTTCGAAAGCTCTGAACATCAACAATATCACTGTACTCTTGCCGGGAGTATTTTCACATATGTAAGAAGCGATTTTATTGGATAAAGATTGGTTTCTAACGACGCTTTTTCACTACACTCTGCTTATAAGGGTCGTGATTGGTCAAAATCAGACACGTGACCTAAGCAGCCAATCATATTATGGAAATGGATACCTTCTTCGTAAACGAAAACTTTTAGATTAAGACGAAAGTTTTTGGGTAAAATAATGCTATTCTGAACATATTAAGAAAGACATCGCTACCTATACGTAAATTATGGAACGTATTGGACATATCGTGCTAGGTTATGGCCTATGACAAAAAATGCTTCATGCATATATTTTCACATTAAGCATCGTGTGCAGGCGTCAAGACGGAGGCGGTGAAAGCCGAGATGTAACTTGTCAGTGACTTGACTTACATTGCATGATCGCACAAAAGTATGGAAATAGTAATTTTATATGTACGTTGGACAACTTTTATGAATGTTATTGTTGATTTCAATTTATTTAATGATTTCCTCGATGTTTGAAACATCGTTACTTTGCTCTTTGACAATGCTATTGTAGACCCGCTGCCGAAGCATAAACAAGAATCGTTGTTTTCAATAACATTGCGAAAAATAGTTTATAATTTTAATTCTGCCGATAATATATGATCAGTTGAAATTTAATAAGAGATTTTAGACATTTTTATTTGATTTAAACAACATGAATGTGCATTCAGACACTGCCTTGTTTCTTATTCAAACATCTTGTTAATGCTAAAGTGACAGTACGACAGCGAACTTCCGTGTGTGCAGGCGTCATAAGCGAACTTAGCTAAACCGGCACTCTGTCAAAACCGGCATTTTTATTTGGTCCCGACTGATGCCGGTATTGACAGAGTACACTGTATATACATGTACGTGACAACTACCCTACAGGATATGTGTATTTATGATAATCGTGTTGATAGGATCCCAGCAGGGGGTGTCTCAAAACATTATAAAACTTACCGGATATTAGAGGTTTTCCACAAATAGAAGCAATGAAACATTTTCAATAATGATATAATAACCCCGTAATGATACAATTGGGTCTGTTGTAGGGTGTTGAACACCATAAGCATGTGCTTATGTACCTCTGTCAGATAATATGATTGGTAGTTTCGATTAGTAACTGGGATTGTTACTTTCTGTATCCTCAAAGAGGGTTAACTAAGAGCGCATGCGCGGGTGGTGGCGGTTGTGTTTCTGTCGTGCTCCACATGTCGGTACGTTACTTCGAAATATCAGCACTTAAAATAAGTCAAAGCATAGTACTAAACTGAGCAGAAATGACAAAGGCAAGGATGGAAGAGGTGGACAACACGACACAAGCAGAAAAGGAACTTAAAGAAGAACAGGAGCGAAAACGAAAACGAGAGGGCTCGACACCAGGAGCGGATGAAGATGGCGGCGTGTTGCACGAGGACTTCGTGGCCATGCGGTCGGAACTCGTAACTGTGAGTGAGACTCTAGCAAAGGTGAACAGCACGCTAGGTGAATTAAACGATACAGTGATGAAAACAAATACATGTGTAGCTGCCATTGAGAAACGGCTGGACAACCATGATGAACTTTTGCAAAACATGCAACAAAATATTGAATCCACTTCAAAGAAAGTTGCTAAAATTCAGGATGAAGTCGAGGTAATTTGTAAATTGAAAGCAGAACTGATAGAAACAAATAAGACTGTAGACAAAATCAGGGTACACTATGAAAATATCATGAAGAAAATTAAAGAGCTGGAAAGGAGGGGTTTGGAACAAGAGACAAGAAGCAGGAGGAACAACCTGATATTCTACGGTCTGAAACCTGCTGCTACCTCTCCCAAACAGGGAACGGCAAGCAATACGGAGGACTGTGAAATGCTGGTTAAATCCTTCATGACCAGAGAAATGGGGATATCTGCAGGCGAAGTCTCAAAAATAAGGATAGGGAGGGCACACAGGCTTGGAAAAGCGAACACAGCCGGGAAAGCGAAGCCCATAGTTGTGAAATTTGAAAGTTTTAAAGACAAGGAGTTCGTCAAAAGACAGGGGAGAAATCTGAAAGGTAAACAGAGTGGTGTCAGCGAAGATTTCCCTAAGGAAATTAGAACAGCAAGAGACAAGCTGAAAGATGAACTTAAACAAGCGAAGAAAAACAACAAAAAGGCAACAATATTGTATCCAGCAAAGCTGTTCGTGGATGGAAAAGTGGTTCGAGAGATCCAGGTTTTCGAGGAGCAGGAGGATATAGGGAGTTGCTAGGACAGAACGCCTAAGGGTGTACCACGGGACGTGTCGTTTATATCCTGGAATGTGAATGGCAACTTGGTGAGTAAACTTGATGTTTCACATTTTGTGAGAGACATTACAGAGCATGATATTATCTTGCTCTCAGAAACCTGGACTAACAAGAACAGTAATGTTGATATTGACGAGTACGAAGTGTACAGTAAGCACAGACAGAGGAGAAGAGGAGCGAAGAGGGACTCTGGGGGAATGGTGGCGTACTTCCACAACCGTGTAGCACATGGTGTTACACAAGTTCACAGTGATTGTGAGGACATTATGATTTTTCGTTTCCATAAGGTGACATTTAATTTGGAAAAAGATCTGTATTTGTTTTTTGTTTATATAACCCCGTCGAACTCGAGCAGGAGAAATGTTTATCAAGGGTTAGATACTTTTGAATTTTTATTTCAACATGTTGCGGAATATCGACAGTGCGGTGACATTACAATTATGGGTGATCTCAACTCCCGTACAGGTGAAAAATCTGACTATATCGAACTAGAAAATATACAAGATATGGACCATATTCCACTCCCTGAAGACTATGTGGTTGATGACATACAATCAGAGATGTCATTCATGGACAATAACGGATTTACAATGAAACGTATATCTAAGGATAAAACGATTAATGAAAATGGAAATAGGCTCTTGGATTTCTGTAAAACATTTCAGTTAAGAATTGTAAATGGTCGAGTGAGTTGTGATCGTGATGTGGGTAATTTCACGTTTTGTGGGTGCCAGGGTGAAAGTACTATTGATTATTTTTTGTCAACAATTGATATGTTTCCTTTGATTAGTTATTTTGAAATTGGACAGTTATCAGAACATTCAGATCATCGCTGTCTCCATGTAAAGTTAAAACTGGACAGTTATTACCAAGAATGTAAACCTACAGGCGAATATAGAGATCGATATAAATGGAGGGACAGTAAATGTGATGACTACCACAATTACCTCAAGGATGATCATACAAAATGTGCCTTACAGAGCCTAAAAAACACTCTCGATAAAGTAAATATTGACAAGGTTGATATTGACAACTGTGTTGCGTCAATCACTGAGGTTATGTTACGTGCCGGCAGTGATCACGTGGCTAAGCCAGCCGCACGTGCACCACGTGATAAGTATTGGTTTGATGATGAGTGTCGGTCTTTGAGGGCAAAGTTCAAGGAGTCGGAGGCAAGATTTACCAAATCTGGGAGTGATATTGACAGGGTTGATATGGTACACTGCCGCTCTGTTTATCGGAGATGTTGTAGAAACAAGGTTAAATCTTATAAGAAGAAGGCGGCAGCTGATCTGTCACTTCTGAGTAAAACAAATATTAAACAATTTTGGAAGAAAGTTAAAGGTCATAACAAAAGTCAAGTAGTATCAGCAATTGTAATTTTGAGGACCATTTTAAGAATTTGTTTAATCCTGAGATACTCCGGAAACCGATAATGATACTCTCAGAGAAATAGATCTTGATGATGTACAAGTGTGGATAGAGGAATTAGATGTCGATATTAGTGAAAACGAGGTATCCACTGCTGTTAAAATGTTGAAGTTGGGTAAGTCAGCTGGTTATGACGGTATTATCAATGAGTTTTTTGGTTCATGGCTCATCAATATTGATTCCCGTAATGACGAAATTGTTCAATGCTATTTTTAGAACAGGGTATTTCCCATCAGGATGGACTGAAGGAGTTATCGTTCCTATACATAAGAAGGGTAGCAAGGTAATACCGGATAATTATAGAGGCGTCACATTACTGTCATGTTTCAGCAAGTTATTTACTCGTATTTTGAACTTGAGGATTTCTTCTTGGTGTGAAAAATATAGTGTAATTATTGAAGAACAGGCCGGTTTCCGAGAAAATTACAGCACTGTTGACTGTATATTTGTTCTACATGGATTAATTAATATTGCAATTAAAAATAAAGTTAAATTATATTGTGCATTCATTGACTATCGAAAAGCATTTGACTATGTAAATAGACATGCACTTTGGTGTAAATTATATAAGCTTGGGATAAGTTCAAAACTTCTAACTCTAGTTCGAAGTATGTATGAGGGGGTTAAGTCTTGTGTGAGGCTGTCCAGTAATATTCATTCAAACTTTTTTCATGTCGTCTATTGGTGTCAGGCAAGGAGAAAATCTGTCGCCGATTTTGTTTTCATTATTTATTAATGATATAGTAGAAGAACTTTCTTCTATTGATGACTTGGGAGTTGTTATTTCTTATGTACGTTTACTTCTGTTGATATTTGCTGATGATATGGTGCTCTTTAGCAATAGTGTTAAAGGTTTACAAGACGGTTTGGATAGGATGTTTACTTACTGCACGAAATGGGGCTTGACCATAAATACCGAAAAACTAAGGTTGTTATTTTTCGTAAAGGGGTAGACAAGGCAAGGCTGAAAAATGGTCCTATAATGGTTCACCTCTTGAGGTAATCAATAATTTTAAATATCTAGGTTTAATATTTTCAACAGGTGGCAGTTTTCACAAGCTCAGAAAATCTTATCAGAACAAGGTTTGAAGGCACTTGGTTCATTGTACAATATATTCAATGATAATGCGTACATTACTCCAGATATTCAGTATCAGTTATTCCAATCAGTTGTTTCTCCTATTCTCTCATATGGTTGCGAGGTTTGGGGCTTTATGGAAGCTAATGCTATTGAAAAGGTACACTTGAAATTTATGAAACACATATTATATGTCAAAATGTCAACTCCATCAACTTTCTTATATGGAGAATTGGGTACATTCCTTTGAAAGTTATTCGTCTTGTCAGGATTATCAAATATTGGCTTAAGATTTTGAGAAGTAAACCAGATAGATATATAGTTTTGATGTATAATTCATTATTGAATAGTTCAAATGAGAACCCTGATGTTGAAAACTGGGCAAGTTTACTGAGAGATACGCTCTTCAGGTTTGGTTTTGGCTATATTTGGGTTGCCCAATATGTTCCTGAAAGTTGTGATTTTGTGAGAGAATTTACGCAAAGGGTTAAGGACATTTATTCTCAAATGTGGAAACATCAATTATCAACTTTAAGTGAAACTAGATTGTATCTTCATATTAAGGAAACTCTGTGCATCGAGAAATATTTAACTAATATTGATGTTAGGAAGTACCGAATTGCGTTTACACGTTTCCGACTTAGTTCACATATGCTTATGATTGAAAAGGAAGATGGAGTGTGCCTAAAATCCCATTTGCCAATAGATTATGTCCCTTTTGTACTAACGAAATAGAAGATGAGTACCACGTACTCTTGATTTGTCCAAAATATCGAGAAATACGTAAACAGCATTTAAGTAATACTTTATTGGAAAATATAAGTATGTTTAAGTTTATCAAATTGTTAAAAGGTGAAAACAGTTTTGAAGTACTGAAAGCTGCAAAGTGTATTTATCATATCTTAAATGAAAGAAACAAAGTTGAATTTTTGTAAATCGTCCATACATATCCTCACTCTTGGGCTATAATGATAATAACAATGTGATTGCTCTCTTTATATACGTACATCGCCATGTGCACAGGCAAATATTCAATATATATATATATTGTATTGGTCTTTGACCTAATAAAATCTTGTCTTGTCTTGTCTTGCATCTGAAGTCTATTCATGTCAACACTGATAATATAAGATATCATACTAACAGAAATAATGCACTTTTAACGGTACGTAATTTTGTACGTCAGTTATATCACGTCGTGACGAAAACCCGATGTCGAAAATAGTCGCTATTACTTCACCATACTGGTCATGTACATAAACTGATCGATCACAGCGAACTCACAAAGGGATGTTCACTGTATGCTTGTTTTGAGGTGAGGTGAAATTGGGTTTAACGTCGTGCTTGAGAATATTTCGCTCATATGACGACGTGCATGCGTGTGTATGTGTATGTGCGGCTGCTTGCACTAGCCCAGACTTAAGCTGGTTTTATAGTGCTAGCCCACTGAGATACCATGCCGCAGTGAAGCATGAATACCCCACTCAGACACATTGTACTGACATTGCCGACCAGTCCTTGTTGTACCCATTAATGCCGAGCGCCAGACAGGGACCAACAAGTACCATATTTTAACGTCTTTTGGTATGACGCGGTCGGGGATCGAACCAGCAACCTTCCGCTCTCCGGGCGGACGCTCTAACCACTACACCACGGAGGCGGTCGTATGTTTGTTGTGTCTTAAGTTAGATGGCCTTGAGACCTGGTCTGTCATGCTGAATTCCTCAACTTTTCATATATACGTACATTAATAGTGCTAGACATGGTTTAATTTGCGATTATGATTTCGTTAATATTTGCCTTACATTGGCATTATAAAAAAAATATCACTGCCAATATCTATCGTGCGTATTGTTTTTACATATACAAAGAAAATGGTGACGTCTTTTTTGGTCATCTTATAACGCCTTCTGAATCATTATAGAAAAATAGCTGAATACGGTGGAAAAACTAACCCATGACCAAGATTCATGACTATTCTAGCTTCAGTTTAATGGTTATGGACAAATGGTTATTAAGGTGATTAAAAGAACAAAAATAATGACATGAACGATCATGGATTGCTTGTCTAGTTTCCAGTTGATACGCTAGGTAACCTAGCTCTGCATTGAAGAACAAAGTATGTTTGTCTCCTATTTTACTACCGCGAGAGATTCACAATTAAAATAAAGGTCTCTCTCTGCGAAGATGCTGTCAAATTGGAATGTGTTCCTTCTTCAATTGTTTGCGCATTAAATTTCAAGGTTTTTTTTATAAACGATGACACTCCTAAATAATTGTTTACATTAAATACAACAGGAACTTGGTAACAATTGTAAACTAAAAGTCATCGTGTTCTTTAATCTGCCTGTTTGAACGTGATCGAATGGTATTCGATTCCCGGAAATTGCAAGACTATTCACTGCGTATTGACACGTACAAATATCGCACACAATTGTATTGTTGCGTCGTCAGCAGTGGTGACGTCATTCAAATCATATTGTGACGTCAAATCGGAAAGGCGTCACAAATGAGCAGTTCAAGATGCTACCATGGTCAATTTCCGGGTGTTATTGAGTATTTGAAGCACGGGAATTCATTTGGAACCGACGTCGTTAGCCAACACATGATGTTTATCTCCTAATTACATCTCTCCTTTCTGAATGACCATACTATAAAGAATCGTCATTAAATTATATTTTTGTGTCCCTACATGTATGTTGCCATCAATTCGGGCGTCTTCCATATTGTTGCTGAATAAAATGTAGACCCGTGAAGATCCGGGTTAGAATTGTTATCTGGAAGTCTTCAGCAACGGAATTTTACCAATACTCGTCGTAAGAGGCGACCAACCACATTGCCTGGTCAAGTATGCTGACGAATGTCAACCGCCGCCATATAGGTGGAAGATTGTTGAGAGCGGCTGTAAACAACAATGGAACAAACATAACATGTACGCGTATCCTAAAGCAGGCGTTATATTACAATCCTAGTTGTATTCGCTGATAACGCAAAACATTTCTATACAGCGGGCAAATTGATTTTCTGTTGGAATAATTTCATGGTGATTATTAGAAAGGCAGTTGAAAGAAACTGTCAATGCTGTTTTTTGTTACCGTAGATAGTAACATGTGGTGATTTAGAATATGCAGGAAGACATTAAATTATACTTTCTAATTAATGGTATTCAATGTATTTTACCTAATTTATACTAGATCTGGCGACCACTGGTTATTGGGTCCTATTTCATTACACTCTATATTTCACACTTTAAAACTTCAATTTGTGAATACCTGAACTCAAGGGTGGGTAATAGATGTTGATGTATCTATTGTATACGCTGTGTAAGCTCATACACATTCTGGGCACAAAAAGTTATTAGATTTCCATTATCAAAATGTGACCTTGGTCTGAGTAATATCGAGCGCTATAAATATGGCAGGAAAACGTCGCTGAATGGTTTGAAGAGAAACGTCACGGCAAAGACAGGTATTATTTAAGTAAGTATATACGTGCATTAAGATAGATATGTTTTTAACATATGTCATTCTTAAGAACATATGCCCTGTAAAGGTAATTTGTGGTACGGAACAAATTGTCTGCATGACAAAGTGAAGGTTGAAGGTCATTCCTTGAATGGACATTACGATTCCACACCTACACGCAAAATATAGATTAGATTTGACGAAGTGAGTGGATTTTTAGTTTTACGCCGCCTTTAGCAATATTCCAGCAATATCACGGCGGGGGACACCAGAAATGGGCTTCACACATTGAACGCATGTGGGGAATCGAACCCGGGTCTCCGGCCTGACGAGCGAACGCCTTAAGCACTAGGCTACCCCACCGCCCAGCTAACGTATCACGGTTCGTTACCATTATGTTGATAGATAACTTATCATGGTAACGTATCAGTTATTTTATTGAAAACAAATGATTAGTTCAGAAAAGAAGCGTTAACTATTTATATGTGTTCTCATCGTTATATGCCTGACACGCTAGGCTACCCCACCGCCCCAGATTAGGACCGATGAGAAATACAACGCTATAAACGATTGATAACAAATTTAAAGCATTTGTCGTTGTTGGGGAATAGGGATGGCATCCAACGTTATAGAAGAAGCATCACAGAGAGAACTGTCTGTAAACTGTGACAATACAGTGGACAAAAAGGCTACAGGCAG
The DNA here is from genome assembly GCF_003918875.1 of Haliotis rubra. Taxonomy (NCBI): domain Eukaryota; kingdom Metazoa; phylum Mollusca; class Gastropoda; order Lepetellida; family Haliotidae; genus Haliotis; species Haliotis rubra. Next base: position 3,098,751 of record NW_025767179.1, read on the forward strand.
CATCTGCGATTCGGACGAAGAGGAAACATCTTGTGGCGCTGGGTCATGTTCCCCTTCCTGTATGCAAAGATGTGGGACAGTTGGATCTTTCACGATATCAATTGGATTTGCTTCCCTTTTTCTACAAACAATAACGGTTTATCTGTCATCTCAGATAACTACACTGGAGAAGGTGTTCAACATTGACAGTACAACGAGTGGAACCCTACTGAGTTGCAATGATATCGGCTACCTTGCCACAGTCTTGGTCACCAGCCACTTCATCCGAAAGAGACACATCCCGAGAGTGCTAGGTGTCAGTACGATGATTTATGCCCTGTCGGGAGTTCTCAGTGGACTGCTTTATTTCATGGATCCCTCGGCTTTGCCAAGAGGCAGCAGCATGACAGATGATGTCACCAACGCTTCTTACGCTGGCGATGGGGGGAAGTATCTGTGTAGTCAGTCTGGGCGGGAGAGTAGACAGAATGAAACGTGTGAGGCTGGATCTGATAGACCCCTCGAGAAGAATCGGTGAGGCTTTTGGCTCCTGGTACTTGCCATGTTGGTGCAAGGCTTCGCTAAATCTCCCAGGACACCACTGTCATCAGAGTATATTGACAATAATGTGGCCGACAGAAAAAGAACAGGGCTGCTTTTAGGTAAGAGTGAGTGAGTGCGTTTTCAGGTAATGGAATGAGCTTATAATAGGATGAGCTGCATGTAAGCCATTCTTTTCCGAACATGTTGACAAGATTATCTAGACAACGCCAATATGCAGAGTAACATATTCTCATGCAATGTTCATTCACTTTTCGATCTGCTTACAGAGCTTCCTGTTTCATATCTGAAACTCGAAACATAGAAAATAATTCTATTAAACCATTGGGTGTTCATAATGCGATGATACTTTAATCCCATGTTCAAATGTTTGTTTGATCTGCCTTGGTAAAGAACTGGCTACTTACACTATGTTATGAGATTCACACCGAGAAAGTAATTTGGACACGGAGGCACATTTTCGTACATTGGATGGTTTGTTTGGAAGAACTATTTGTCATATCACTTCTTTATATGCATCTTATCTCTCGTCAGGGGCACTTATATGTCTTACAATGTTTGGACCAGCGTTGGCGTTTTCTTTTGGAGGCGTCTTTTCTCAAATCCCAGTTGATTTGTCTCGTAAGTAAGATTGATTTCCACATTGACAAACAAGTACAGTCTTACTTTCGATTGTCCGCATTCAATATATCATGGATTGTATTAAGTTAAAAGTTATTCCTGAACTGTGTCGCCATCATTTAAAACAACAACAACATTTGTACACAACAAAACAAATATGCGAATCTGTCTTACGAAATGTTCCAAGTTGCCCATCGTTCTTGCTGCCCTTGGGTTGGTACCAGTCTTTTTACTGACCTTGGGAGAGGAGCCGGGTTTGCTGCCCAGAATACAGCTCTTCTGAAACTCTGGGTTATGCAGAAGGCTGCAGAGCTGGGCAGTCTCTATATTTACTTAAACGTTTTTGGTGGGTTCGACCAGGCAGCGCTTTGCTTGATAAGTGCCATTCACTGTCTGGGCTGTCTACGTGTATCCATTTTCTGCATCCTGACTTATTGTAGCCGTTTAATCCTCATTTTGACATGTTACGTGTATTTGCCTTACTGTTTTTGTAGCGACGTCTCTGACCCCACAGGACCCAAGATGGATTGGTGCATGGTGGCTTGGATTCCTAGTTTTCGGTGGTGTGTCGGTTGTCACTGCAGTGCCACTGTTCTTCTTCCCGAAGAAAATAAAAGGCCGACAGTTTGTCCCATCAGATGATGACAAGGAGCAAACATTTTGTGGCAAAGTAAAAGGTGCTCCGGATTACATATTTCTTTCACGTGACGGTCACAGATTCCCATTCATATTTCGTTAAATTTTCGTGTGTGCAATTTGTAATAACATTTTGTGACAAAGTAAAAGGTACTGCTCCGGAAGACATGCTTAAAAAGAAGACTGACATACATTTGCTTATAGTTCTTAAATATTGACCAAACATAAACACATCGGAAAATAATGGGGAGATATCTTTCACGCTACGGTCAAAGATTCCCATTCATCTTTCGTTAAAACTAGGTTAGTGCAACTTTTAATACCTAAAATGGAGGGACTGAAGAGCAACATAACACATGAACTCATATCGTACATACCTTAACCGGAAACACCAGAATATAACATTCAGGGGTTATATTTCTTTTTTCACTGTTCCATAATTAGCTATAATTAGCTATAGTGCAATGTTTAGACAAGTCAAGACTGTCGTCATCACAGTAAACAGTTTCATGATATATGAAGAAGTAACAGTGGAAAGTAATTTCGAGTTCCTTTAAGTGTGTGTCACCTATTCTCAAGTTAAAACTTCTCTTCACTTTCAGATTTGCCTTTGTCGCTGTTCAGGGTGGTGAGTAACCCGGTCTACACTGTGAACAACCTCGCCATGGTTACTGGAACGATCGCTGCGGTGGGGCTAATTTCATTTGGGGCCAAGTACCTGGAAACAATCTTCAACATCCCTGCATGGAAGTCCAACCTGTTTTTAGGTCTGTTCAGTGAATTATCACCCTTTTGTCTTCTCTTCTTTTTCATTATCCCCCAGGAGGGGTCCACGTCAACCATTCATCAGCTCCCATGTCCGTTCTTCATCTTTTTCTCATAGCTAACTTGTTAGACATGCCCACCATCGAATGATCGCGTTCAAACCTGTTCACCATCTGCGAGTCACATGGTCTTAGTATGTACTCCATGAGGCAGTTATTATGCCACAGGAATCTCAGTCAAAGGCAATAACTTTTCACATGTCTCCTCCATCAGTAGATCATTGAATACGTTTGAGTATGTTCTTTTCCCGTGTATAGCCATATTTTAATTGTATTCCCAACCGGCAAATCAGAACGTCCTTGATATGTTCTACTTAATTACATCCTTAACTCTTAAAAGCTACATAAAGTATTATAACATCTTCTGTTAATACACAAATAGCTTTATTACATTTCTGTATATATCGTTTTTGCATCGTTTAGGTGTCATCGTGGTGATAACAACAATTCTGGGCACGTTTCTAGGAGGTGTCATTGCAACGCGTTTCAAGTTAGAAAGAAGTGGTTGTCTCAAAGTAATGATCGGGACGTACGTTCTGGCTACTCTTGCTCAGTGCCTCAACTTCCAATTTTGGTGTGACAACCAAACTATACGCGGGCTACAGAGAAACCAGTGAGTCTGCAAAATGATATTGAGTGAGTAAGTGAGTGCGTCAATTTAGCTTTACGCCGCATTCAGCAATATTAAATTATATGGCGGCGGTCTGTATATAATCGAGTCTTTATCAACGGCATGAACATCGATCTGCGTAATTGGGACACGATGACATGTGTCAACCAAGTTAGCAAGCCTGACCACCCGATCCCGTTAGTAGCCTCTTACGACAAGCATGGGTAACTGAAGATCAATTCTAATCTGTATCTTCACGGGTCAAAATGATATTTCATAGTTAGACAATTACACTGTCAGAAAAGTTCTGTATCCATGGACATTTTAATTAACTGTTTGATATTGTCACATCTTCAGAGAGAGGGTTGTGCTTGATGAGGGTCCGAGTACATGTGACTGTCTCAACGTCCCCTTTCTTCCGGTCTGCAAAGGTAACGTCACGTTCTTCTCGCCATGTCACGCGGGATGTCACAACCAGACTGACACTGTAAGAGCTATTAAAGTTTCTTTTAAAGGTCGAGGTAGGATATGATCCATTTTGCCCCACTGAGATAGATCGGGTGAGTGAACTACTTCCATGTAAACACATCTTATATCTTTTCACAGTGTCCCGTGAGGATCCGGGTCTTCAGCAACCCATGCTTGCCACAAAAGGCGACTTTTCTTGTCGTAAGAGGCGACTAACGGGATCGGGACAGCCGCCATATAGCTGGAATATTGCTCAGTGCGGCGTAAAACTAAACTCACTCACTCTTTTCACAGTGATTGCAAAAAATAAAATAATTTCCATTTTTCCCTAATCATTCTTATCCTGTTGGGCAAAATGTCCTCTTATCCTAACATTTAATTCTATAACGACCTGTTTATGAAGCACATGTTCTAATACGGATGTGCTAATTTTCCACTTTTATTTCATCCAGCGTTTGTGTTTTTGAGACCCGTGGAAAGTGACATTTATATGCCTATATCATTGAACAGCCTCAATGCAGTAGATTAATCGTTTCGTTCGTTATTCTATTCAGATGAGTCAATGTTAATTAGGATTCAATCACAGAGTGGGTATTGTTCACTCACTATGTGTCGGGCTCAGGAATGATGATTTACATGCCGTCAATAATATTAGTGGAATGTTGCTGAATGAGGAGTTAAACAACAAACAAGCGTACAATAGTTAGCCATCGAGTCGTATCAAATAGGCTGGAACCTCAGGTAAACACCTGGGAGGCATTGGTTGAAATGGAAGTCATTTCTGGTTGGCCTAAGATTGCGGAAACGTACAGTATCTTTTACATGCCGCCTTCACCCGATTCGTTCATGGAAATCGCGTTAGTTCGCGACCTTAAACCCTAACAAATTCGTGATTGTGTGAGCGAACAACATTAGATTGTGATCATGTTTCTGCAAGTTACATTCCATAAATTAATAACGTTTAGGTTATATTAATTGTTTGGCATAAATAATCTCTGTTAATAAATATTCAGATATAAGCAACTTGTTTCAGACTTACGGAGGCTGTTTGTCTGCTGGAGGCGGTTCTGTAAGCCCAAGCTTCTGTGACACTGGGTGTCCCTACCTCTACCCCTACGTTGCGGCCACGGCTCTTTTCGCTTTGAGTGGAAGTATTGCTATCGTCCCCGGCTATCTTGTTCTCATACGGTAGGGAGTGGTCTATAGCCTAGTTTTAAGTCATACTAAATAACAGTCTGAGCAAAAAATGTTTTTATTAAAAGTTGGTTTGTTTTATACCTAGGCTGTGGTGTTGAACATTCTATTTTACTGTCCTTGCAGACAGACTTTTAATATTACTCAAATTGTTCTCATCGCTATATGGTGGCAATATTGCCGATGCGATGTAAACTTACTCACTCACTCATACAGTAGGGTCACAACATTTAAGACACTGGAGTTGTAGTGCAAAATATACGTATTTATACCTATACGTACGTAATATTCTCAATGAGACAACATAATGGATACGGTAGTCAGATTATATTGATGAATAAGGTTGATATCGTGCCCTCAATATCTCCACGATAAATGTCATTGCCCGTGATATCAGGCAATGGCTTTACAGACCGCCGTCATATAGCTGGTGTGCGGCTTTGAAACAACAACAAAACACATGATTTCTATAGCCAAAAAGCAATATTGACCACATACGTGTCAATATGCTTGTATTGACTTTAGTGGTGTCAACACAACTTCAGGCTATTTCATTCTCCGTCCGGTACTATATTTTTGTCACGTCATGAAAGGTTCAAGGGCCAAAGTGTAACGGATCGACTAACGGGATCGGGTGGTCAGACTCGTTGACTTAGATGACACGTGTCATCGTATCCCAACTGCGCCGACCAATGCTCATGATGTTGATCACTGGATTGTCTGGTCCAGACTCGATTATTTCATACCGCCGCCATATAGCTGGAATATTGCCGAGTGCGAAATTAGTGTCCTTTGCTAAATCTCTGAGCATTGATTCAGATAAGTCTTTCAATGGTATTTAGTGATACACAATTGCGCCGACCAATGGTCATGATGTTGATCACTGGATTGTCTGGTCCAGACACGATTATTTCATACCGCCACCATGTAGCTGGAATATTGCCAAATGTGCGGCGGTAAACAACAAACAAACACATTGACACGCTTGTTGTCATTTGTCCATTTACACGTCAATGAAACGTTGCCAGCATGCATTTGTTTTGTCATCTTTGATGCCACTGTGATATTTAGTTGCATGATATGTACAGTTCCTGTCGTACCGTTATGTGTTCAGACACGTTTTGTTATACTTATATTTTAAGACGATGTGTATAATTAAGGTCAGTGATGGTGCTATATACTCAGACTGAAAGTACAGGTACATGTCAAAGCTTTTAAAGCTCTCGGTAAAAGCAGTGAAGTAGTTATAAACTTCTCTAATAATGCTTTGTATTTCAAAACAGAAGTGTAGCGGAGAAAGACAAGGCAATGGCAGTGGGACTTTACAGTTGTTCTGTGTCTGTTCTGGGTACGTATTTGTACGGATTCTGACCTAGACCAACCCCCAAATCCACCACGTTGCTTTACATTGACTTCCGTATGATGTTCGTTAAGACATTTCCACAACAATGCATTAATCGATGAGGAGAGGGTTTATGTATTACTGTGGATAATAAAATTGTCCAAAGTGTCCAAATGTCAGTGACCATACAAACGTACGCGAAAGAACATGGTCCACGATCGCATGTCTCTTGTATTGAGACTTGATTTATTAAAATGTGTTGTTACGCTTAAGAAGTCTCATGTTAACTTTCTAATGAGGGGTCGGTGGGGTAGCCTAGTGGTTAAAGCGTTCGCTCGTCACGTTCGATTCCCCACATAGGTACAATGTGTGAGCCCATTTCTTGTGTCCCCCGCCAGGATATTGCTGGAATATTGCAAAAGCGGCGTAAAACCAAACTCACTCACTAACTCTTTCTAATGAGGCTGATTATCATGAAAACAAATTGGTTCAATTCAATATCGTAAGAAAAGTGTTTCAGAGATTAGTCCAACTGTAACGTCATGTTGTCCTTGCATGTATTTACATCATGACCTTTAATTAGAAAAACCCAACAAACATGTTGTGTATAGGATAAACGTGTGGCTTAACTGAGAAGCCACTCTAAACACAAGGGGAATCCCCTTAGGCCCTTCCAAACAGTTTCACGCAGTCCAGAGAAATCCACACCTTCGGTCAAGTAAAATCAGACGGTTCCGTCTTCATCAATCCATTAAAACATTTATTTGTATAAATTGTTATCAAATGAATTTAGCTGTCTTTAGTAATGTCCTACATAACCTTTTTGTTCAGGAAAACATACAATTTTATCTATAGCATGGGATGATGTAGATAGATTTCGCATTTTGACTCATGTGAATATGTAAGGGTATATCATCTATCGATCTCCCACAATAAAGCCAGTGCAGGCTGCTCTTTACAAGGAGTATAAAGGGTTATATTGCAAATATTGCAAAACACGTGCTTTGGTACAGAGAGGTAATATAGTTATGTGCATGACGCCTACAGCCCTACGCTGATCGCGAATTCAAGCTGCAGCGCATGTAGCAAGACGTTTTCGTGTCGCACTTCAAGCACTATTTTAGTCTGAAAAGCCAAATGTTTTCGAAAATAATCCAAAATATATACGCGATGCATCAAATGTTTGTAAATTCTAGGGCTGGATATTGCCCTGATTCTCATATCGCGATTGCAATAATTTAAGAGATATTGCAATAATATTGTGATATATTGACTGGAATCTTTCTGTCCAAGTGCGAACATCATAAATTCATAATAGCTCTCTGTGTGCGACATCATCTTCTTAGTTGCTGTTACACCATATGTTCAGACTTCCCGTCCCCATTGTGTATGGCTTTACGTCAATGGTTTACAGATAAATAAAGTAATATAGAGCCTTAGTGTAGAATGTTTAACTGAAGTACTGTATTGCAACAAAGTTTTGCAAACATAACGATACAGGTAATAGTATAACATGATTTTCATGGTCAGTGTGCACTTCAATGCAGTATGTAGTTATTGTTACTGTATGTCAGTGATTCATTCAGATTCAACTCCAACATAAGCATGTGTTAACATGAACTGTTGCAAAATGAAACAAAAAACATGATTTAGGTGAACTACTTGAGCTTAATTAACTCTCATGTGACCTCCAGTAACTAAGATCCTTGACTAGAATGTCATTATACAGTTCTACAAAATGTTTAAGACTTTGGCCTGATAACATACATGTAAGTCCCATTATGAAACAAACAAAAATAACAAAATGATGTGAAATGGTCTCTCAGAGCCAGAGGCCATACTAATAGGTCCAAATAAAGATTTGTCATTTGCATTTAGAAGTGGAAAATCAAGATTTATGGATGTCAACTTCTTTATTGTGAATAACACGACGTTTTGGAGTGTATGCTTGATCCTTCACAACAAGAAGTTGCCATTCATAACTCGTGCTTCTCTCAAAAGACTGGTGCGTTTGAGGTCACTTAATTCCTCCAAAACGTCACATATTAAACCATTCAAACCCACAAAACTTAAAGCATTTGGTAGAATATTTGGCACTTTTGAGCAACTTATAAAGACACGACAACTTGTGAAATGTTACATGAAACCAACTGAAATAAAGTATATCCGGCACTTTTAGAGCACATTTTGTTGCCGTGGAGGGCAAGGGCAGATAATTCAAAGGGAGCTAACTCTGGATGACCCAATAAATTGCAGAATCTGAACCATATCGCGATAATCGTATCGCGAGATACTGTACCGGTATATACCGGTTTACCGGTAATATTGCACAGCCCTAGTAAATTCACCATATGAGCGTGTTGTTAACAGACAAGTGTGTCACACGTGTCTATGGTTTCGGTTTCAGTATACCTTCCAGTTCCTATTGTGTATGGGAAGATTATCGACACCACCTGTATTGTCTGGAACTACGCATGTGGCGCACGGGGATCATGTGCACTGTACGACCTTGTGGATCTACGATTGAAGATTACAGGAATGAATGTATGTGGCAACGCAGTGACTGCTGTGTTGAGTGTCATGGCACTGTTCCTTCTGAAGTGGAGGAATAATAAACCAGAAAAGTCAAAGAAACTCGCGCCAGAGGCAGCTACATCTGAAATATAGCACGCCCAAGTGGTTTCAGTTAAGAACAATTAGCAAGGTTTCAGGATGAGATCATATCATTCAGAACGTTTCAGTGTGATGTATTTCAGCATACGGTGAAAACCAATTCATAGTGTTTCAAATATAGTGGGATCAATAGGGTCTATATTTGCAACAGATAGTATTAAATGACAACTTCTCCTCCGTCTGGGGCCGTGGTCAAGAGGATGGTGTATCGGCTAGGAAGGTCGGTGGTTCACGTTATACCAATAGACGTCGTACTCGATACTTCTTATCCTATGTATTTGAAGGACCGTTCGGTTCCTAGCATCTGAGCACATAACTCTGTCTGAGTGTCAGTATCCATATCCACCTACACACCAACTCCCAACTATTGCTGTATTTCAGGTGACAACACTGTGATAAACTTTGAACAGAATTATTTCCTACTGAATCCCTGTTTCCATTAATGTCTGTTTTCTGTTATAGTCATAACATCGGAATATGCATTGATTAATAATTGGATGCATCGTGTTCTCCGACTAGATTGCAATTTTGCTGAATAATCCCATCTGTTGCCGGGTTCGATTTGTTAGTGACACCGTGCCTTTAGTTGAAATGTTTGTAAGTAATAAACCGAAATATTAATATATACGTGACCACTACACTACAGGAGATGTGTATTCATGATAATCGTATTGATAGGATCCCAGCAGAGGGTGTCTCAAATAATGATAAAGCTTGCTTATTAGAGTCTTTGAGAAATAGAAGCAATGACAAACAATGTCCAGAATAATACTATAACTAAGTCCGTTGTACGATACGGAGAACGCCATAACCTCTGTCGAATAGTGTTTCACCGGTGGGACCCGTCAGATACATATGAAAGACACCTTACGAGGCCTTCATCAGATGCTGAGCTAAACATGTTGTATAAATCTTTCTTCAAATTAGCGAGAAAATCAATGTGACATCTTCCTGTGTGGAAACATAGAAAAATGCTTATTTTTCCATATATTCTTGAAGTACCATGAAACAGAAATTACCCTTGTGCCATAAATGGTCCAACCTTTGTCACAGAACAAAGACTTCAAACAAAAATTAATAACCCGTGACTCAAACATAAAAGTTCATCTTCAGGGAAAACGACCTAAATTTAGTTTATCACAGTTTTGAAACAATTAGTAAATCGACAATCAGTCAGTTAATGAAGCAACAAAGAAATGTAATATATTTTCATTTGTACTCCAATATTAACTAAGTTTACAAATCAATACAAATCACATACCATTGTTTAGTAATAACAATGGCAGTAGAAATATATACAATGGTAATACAATATCAAAACGGTGTAAAAGCAATACTGTCAATGTTGATGATATTAACCTCGTTGCCTAGGCTTGGTGTCTAAGGCGGAAAGTGATCTTCACACAACTGTTGTCTTCTTGTAACATGATGCAATGCAATGTAATGTGTTGATGACCGGGGCAAAGGCACGTCCCTAACATGTTGTGTAACTGTTCTGGAACTATCCGTATAATTCTAAGTTCTAGATTATCATGGAACGTTCCATTGTATAGTGATACTTTGTATTGCCTTCCAGAGTTTTCAGTCTAAATATAACACAAGTCGAAATATAGCGCATCCTCGATTTGCTGTGTGTTGCTGGGGCTGCATACAGACATATCGACTGGTCTGAAATCTTTAAAAAATATATGCAAGAACGCCTTCTACCTCTTTTAGAGTACCTCTGCAACAATATATTATTGTGTTGCCAAGTTTAATCGGTTAGGTAATTTAAAAAGTGAAAGTGAGTTGTGATTGGTTGGATAAAATGCCAACCAAAGGAGGTAATAAAATCATCGGCTCGAGCCGTAAATGCATCCAGGGTTTGGTTGAGATTTCTCGGAACGTTTACCCTGGAGATTTGGAGATTATCGAGGATGAATATAGCGCAGCATTGTCTGAATTGTATACTGAATGTAAAGACGGATCCAGGAAGTTTAGGGGGGTGGGGGTGTTTAGCGAAGGGGGAGATTCCTGAAATACACAGACATACAACTTGGATCCGCCCATGGAATGTCAACAGTAAGAATGTAGTATACTTGCTACACTGGTCCAGGTTGAATAAACTTGCCACACGACAAACACTATAAGATAAATCCCATTAAGCAATGAACCTACTTCCTGCTTACTAGTAGATTGTTGTGCTTGCATAATACACGAGTAAGAGGTGACGACGGAGCTTAAAACATCACTTTAATTTATTACCCAGTAAACAGTATTCGTAAGGTATATTTATAATATACATATGGACATTCATTAAGGTCAGACTGATCAATTTTAATTAACTGATGCATAAACTGTGTCAGTTTAATAGTTTAATAAAGATTTCAATACCATATGAATTTTGTAGTAACACGAAAAGGGTTGAGTAGAAACATAACCATGATTACTATGACATAATCTGGTATATTTGAAGCAGGAACAGATTTGGAAATGATGTCATTTAATGCGAAAACATCACGTAGTTCAGTTTTCTTTCACAGACTTAACTTCAGTACCATGCACACATCTTGTTCACTGAATTTGAGAATAATGTCTTGCAAGTTCAAATACTGACTTTCGATGAGTATATTGTGTAACCACCTTGTACACGAACAACTGATTCAATACGCCTTGGATCAATTGCCTAATTTGATTCTGAGGAAGTCTGGGCAGGTGGGTCTCTCTGTCGAACATGACGGCCTAAAATGTCCCACAGATGCTCAATGGGATTGAGATCTGGACTGATGGCTGATCAAGGGATGGTCTCAATGGTATTCTGTTGCAAGACCTGGGTGACAGCGCGTGCTCTTTGAGGCCTTTGTTTGTCATCATAAGATGGGTCTTCTGGCTAGAAAATCTCCTGTTGATACCAAGGTCCATTAACGTTACCACGAATGGTAAAGAAGTCCATCTTGCAAACCCAGGGAAATGCATCCCCATACTATGATTGACCGTCCCCAGAAGGAAGCGTCTTCTGGATGTTGCAGGGAACCATAGTTGTGTTCCTTTGTTTCCAGACACGTGTACGACCATTCACCATCTGCAATAAGAAATGACTCTCATCGGAAAAGTGAACCCACCGCCATGATGCAATTACACCACGCAAGTCGTGCTGTTGTGTGAGCTTGACACAGTTGATTATACCAAAACTATGCCACTTTGTAGCCTCTTGGCGCCGATCAGGAGAGTGCCCGGGGTCTTCACCTGGAGCACAGCCCTTCTGACACTTCTGGCCGTAGTGTTAAGGAGTCTCCATATTCTCCATTCGTCACCACTCGCCCTTTTCCGTAACCTCCAAGGAGACTCGTCCCCCTATCGATGCTTGTTATGTGCGAAGATACGACAAACCAATCACAACGCGCGTAACGGTTGCGGTGCTTTGATAAAAATAACCCCGACTACTTAAATCGTTTATCGCATTATGTTATTGTTTAAAAAATCATGAAAAATATATATCGTCATATTGAAAGTACTAAGAACGTAGCTAACTGAAGTGTGCTGTCTAATGTGAAGTTTTTGACAAGAAACGTGATTGACAGTGAGAGATTCAAATACACGAACGTGCGTTTGTTGACATAACGGCTCTCAAGGGTCCAACTGAGTGTATTTCTGACGATCTTGCGGGCTTGCTGTGGTGATTGTACGTGCGCTTCCAACAGTTCTAGGAAATGTAGTTATAAATCGCTACGAGTTTCAAAACAATAATATGATATCTGGGTGTATCTAATCAACTTTACTCTTTAACCTTGGGCATATATTTCACATCTCTGTGAATATTTTAGTCTGACCTATTTTGGTCATTCATATATTTTTCAGCGAATTCATTTAAAATTCCACTTGGGGTATGACAGCAAGGTTACACGTATGTTCAGTTGAAGAAATATTTTAAAGTCATTATTGAGTTTCTGCTTTGGGATTTAATATAGCTGGGTTTTCTTAATAAATGGTATTTGCATATTCAATAAACAAATCCCTATTCGTAATTATTAAACCCTTTTCAGAATTATAATTGGAAAAAGAAGATGTCTTTTACAAATATGTTTTTCTCTTTCCTTAGATGTATCAAGGAGGTTCAATTCTTTAAAATAAATAAGCAAAAACAAAAACAGCAATACAATGTTTGAGTACTTCGGCCATATTAAGTACCATTGCAATCAAACAGGAATAGAGTTATCGTTCCTGTTTGAAGTAGCTCTGATGTTCCTACGCCAATATGAAATCTTTCCATATAGGGCCACCAGTCGCTATTCGGCTTGTCCAGGAATAACACGAGTTGGTCACGAATGCATATTCTCCGGAAAGATCTTGGTGGGTTCGACCTAGCAGCGTGTCAAGGGTTTATGAGCTGATGGCGAGCCTTATCAGCCTGACTTTGCCAGGACAACCCGACCCCTCTCTGCTGCATTTGATTTATTTTATCTGTCAACCATGATAATATTAATCAAAAAATTGTTTTTTTGTTTGCCTTTAAGTTGAGTTTTCTGCTCAATAAAGAGGAGGATTAACATCCTTGCCCTCCACAGCACATATCCCCAAGCACATTACTCAACTCTTTCACATGGATGACATTGAGATTTTTTCAGAGGAGAGGCCAGTGTGAAAGAGTTTTTTAATGACCTGGGAAGACGTGAAGCAGCCCTTAATAGGTTGCCGAGCAACATAACTATGTTCAAGTTCAGCTTGTGTAAGACTGTACGTATGATAATGATGTTCATTAAGGAAACTATTGCAAGTGTAAAGTGGAACGTGTCTCCCAAACACACACTGTGGAGCATGCCCAGAAGCAGTTTGTGCATGTGCCAGACGTCGGCATTTAATTTAATCATTTTTCTGCTATTTGGTACGAAGAAGATTATCAGATGCCCTGAGATGGCAAATGTTTGTCATGCATAACCCCGGTATGTCCTTTAAAGCAATTGGTCGGGAACTGTCCACTACACAGTTGTCAGTCGTATAATGCAGTCTGTGACTCACCCTCGTAAACAGAAGAGCCATAGCTTTTGAGATAGTGTGTGAAGTACGTGCTTTACATTTTGGTGACTATTTTGATGCATTCCAGTATTACAGGATACCCTGTTTGGACCATAATTGTAAAAACATTGCTATTGGATTCAGGTTTAATTTAAGCTCATGTGTTTATGTAACCTGATCTGAAATAATAATCACCAAATATAATTAACAACGAAAGGCTTCAGGACAGTGTTCATAAAAGAAATATTTACTTAAATGTGTTCATATTAATTAAAAAATGTTTAATATGTACGTACAATGCGTTATTTACAATAATCCAATATTAATACAATGCATATAGCTGGCTATAACATAACAATATTAACAAGAGAACAATTGGAAATTTCATCAGAACTGTTTATTGGATAACAAAAACTACTGGTTGTTTACATATTGCCCGGTCGAGTAGATTGCATAGAGTAGCAGATTCAGTGCATAGATCCGGAGAGTCGCAGATTCAGTGCATAGATCCGGAGAGTCGCAGATTCAGTGCATAGATCCGGAGAGTTGCAGATTCAGTGCATAGATCCGGAGAGTCGCAGATCCGGAAATTCGCAGATTCAGTGCATAGATCCGGAGAGTCGCAGATTCAGTGCCTAGATCCGGAGAGTCGCAGATTCAGTAGATATCGCCAGCGGGTCGCAGATTCATGTTATAAAGTTGACTCAGTTGATACGAACACACATTCAGCTGTATATCGCGCATCTCAGCCATGTCGACAGAAGTTGTCGGGACATCATTGTCGTTGTTATCTGTTGTTAATGCCGATAACAAAGAAGACCCGATTGGACTTAACGTAAATTTGCCTATTACGCAGGAGACGCCAAATTGGCGCCGCAGAATAACGGGACTTGGCTCATTCACCTTCTTTGCAGGCGCTGCTTCCCTTTGCTTACAGACCGTTACTGTATACATAGCATCCCAGGTTCCAACCATTGAGAAGGTGTTGAACATCGACAGCACCACCAGCGGAGTCATTATGAGCTGTAACGACATCGGCTTCTTGACAACCATACTGTTTAGCAGTCACGTCCTCCGTACCAGTCATATTCCACGTGTCCTTGGTGTATGCACTATTGTGTACGGTTGTGCAAGCTTCCTATGCAGTATTCCCCATTTCCTTAATCCTGCAGTTTTGCCTAGGACGTCAGAGCTGAGGAACATCAGTTCGGAACAGTTCCACCTGTGTACAAGTCAAGGTCGAAACCTCCGTGGAAGGATACCATGTGATGATGACGGCCGTGGGTGGAGGGCAAGCAAGTCCTGGTCAATAGCGTTGTTCGCTGTGTGCTTGTTGGTCCAGGGTGCGGTGAAAGC
Source organism: Haliotis rubra (assembly GCF_003918875.1). Classification (NCBI taxonomy): domain Eukaryota; kingdom Metazoa; phylum Mollusca; class Gastropoda; order Lepetellida; family Haliotidae; genus Haliotis; species Haliotis rubra. The sequence continues at coordinate 3,114,007 of NW_025767179.1, forward strand.
TCCCAGAACGCCTCTAGTCACCGAGTACATTGACAACAACGTTATCCAGAAACGACACACGAGCGTATTGTTAGGTAAGACGATGATAAGTGGTCCACGATCATTATGTATATGGCAGGCATATAGCGACGAGAACACATATAAATAGTTAACGCTTCCTTTTTCAAATAATTATTTGTTTTCAATAAAATAACTGATACGTTACCACGTTACCTGGGCGGTTGAGTAGCCGAGGGGTTAAGGCGTTCGCTCGTCAGACCGAAAACCCGGGTACAATGTGTGAAGCCCATTTCTGGTGTCCCCCCACCATGATATTGCTGGAATATTGCTAAAAGCAGCGTAAAACTCACTCACTGACATCACCTGTCAACTTGATGATGACAGTGGGAACGAGTCCATGTCTGACTGTGGAGTCCCTACAAATCTGATTTGAGTCTTTCAAACAACTCTTTTGGTGACCCGCAAGTATTTCTCACTCAAAGACCACAGTGTCAATGCTCCAGTTTTCCATACAGCGTTTATTGTTATACTTAAAACAAGCAGAAGGTATCAAACGATGGAGCAGTCCGCCTCAGAGTGTATCCGTTTCTGTTCGCGTCTAATTGAGCATGTCAGTGTTTATGTTTAAGGTTCAGTCCTGACTCTGGGAGTCTTCGGTCTGGCTGTTGCATTTGTAATGGGTGGGATCTTCTCTGCTATACCAGTCGACTTGAGCGGTAAGTGCTTAACATGTGAACAGTGACTACGTTTTTCAGAGTAGATCCCGAAGAGAACCATAGGCAGTTAATATAACATAATACCTCCAATGCTTTAAAAACTTCCGTATCAAATGACTTTAGAGTTGTTGAAAGGCGTGTCCTGGCTGACTTTACCGTCGTAGTTCCACCAGCATGGATTGGTGCTCATATTATCAATAGTATCGATATTGCCAATATTTGATTATTTACAGACCACTGTAAAGCTGATATATTACCGTTGTGATTTAAAACAACATTCACTCACAAACTTATATTTGAGAAATGCTGTGTGGTACCGAATGATTCTCACGGCCGTGAAAAGTATTCCAGAGATTCTCTACGGAAGCCTGGATCCACTGTATCGTCTTCGGGTGACCATTGCTGGCAGGGATTAGCTTTCCGGTTGACACGATGACCCGGTCTCACCTTTTCGAAAAATATAGGATAGCGTTGTGTCTTACATTTATCTTTGCCATCATCAAGAATGACCATAGAGCATGTTCGTGTTTGTATTGTTACATCTTACTATTATCCCACTTTAATCATAGACACAACGCTAACGAGACGCGACCCACGATGGATCGGTGCTTGGTGGCTTGGCTTCTTGGTGCTGGGGGTGATTTCCGTTGCCCTTGCGGTCCCGTTGTTCATCTACCCTAAACAACAGAATAGTCGACCCCTGGCCCCGACAGAGGAGCAGACGTTTTGGATGAAGGTTAAGGGTATGTGTATGGGAAGTCATAATTGTTTGAGAGAATTTGCACAAACAAAGATAACTGTGAGGGCATTGTTTTTCACCATCGGATCACGTTTTCGTTAATACTTACATTAATTATAATATACTCATGATTTCGTCACAACTGTGCCATCGACTCTGCTTTTGGCAGGATTTCTTATGGACGTGGAGAGGGTTTTATCGCTTCTAATTCTTATGCATATTGACTGTGTCACCAGCTGATGTTAACTTTGATACCACACACTGATATATTGTCGAAGCAGGCTCAACAGGGGCGTAGCTACCATTGTGAAAAAAAGCCCGAGCTTACACATGATTGTTGCTAAAAAGGTTCGGCAAGCTCTCAATACTATCTAATATAAAGCTTTGCAACCTATCGGGCTTACACGAAAATATTGACTTGCTACGCGTCTAATTTGGAGTGATTAACTCTGTTGACACAACACTGACCCCAATAGTATGACAAATATGATGGATTGTAATACATAGGTCAAGCACAACCTTATTATGAACAGCATCTACTTGTGTGCATTTTGGACGACCAGACTTGGGTCATCGTCTCCGCTACCCCAGCCTCGCCTGTTTTTAACATTTGAATCTGAATGTCAATCTATGTCAAATTATAGCTTTATAAGATATATCACGTTTGTTGGCATGTGTTTCATATACACGTTGGGCGGTGTGGTAGCCCAGTGGTAAAAGCGTTTGCTCGGCCGGGTTCGATTCCCCACATGGATACAATATCTGAAGCCCATTTCAGGTGTTCCCCGCCGTGGTATTGCTGGAATATTGCTAAAAATGGCGGAAAACACAATTCACTCACTCACTCTTATACAAGTACGTAGTCACATCTCGTTTGACATCATTTTGTTGTGACGTGACGTCGTCCAAGAGATGACATCGTTGTCGCAACCTCACATTACACAAAAACACCTATGAGGTCGCGATGTACCATCACATAACTATCCCCACCTTCATATAAAGTTCCATATATGTACTCCTCCTTTCTCAGACGTCCCTAAGTCTGTGTTTCGAGTGCTGAGAAATCCAGTCTACCTGTTTACCTTGCTGGCAATGGTCGGACTGAACATACGGGCACTCGGCCTCATCGTCTTTGGGTCCAAGTACATGGAACACGTCTTCAGTGTTCCAATCTGGCAATCAAGCATGTTTATAGGTCTGTACAGTTTGTGTGTGATCTATGTTTTACGTCGTTGTGCTTCACAGTTTAGGTATAGACATTTTTACATGTGTACATGATTTACACTGTAAAGACTTGATATTTTGCCCCCGTCCCTTGCCAAGTAACCCAATATTCTGCCTTTTACAAATTATATGCTAGGTTTAGGGACTCAAGTCACAGGTGCCATTGGTTACATAGCAACAGTGTTCAGCCAATCCCTTGGGGCTATGTTGTCACATTACAAGGGTGTGAGGGAGCCAGAAAACCAGAAAATCGTTCTACCTGCACTGTGGAGGTGGTAACAACCCATCTCAATCTGTGGATTGCATTTTAGGTGTCATCTGGACTGTGCTGTCTGGGCTTGCAAACCTATAACCAAAACTTTCAAACAATATGACATTATTACTGTCTTTTTGTCTATGACATTATTTCTGTCTTATAACCAAGACTTCTTAACACTTGACATTATTTCTGTCATAACCATGACTTTGACTGTCTTATAACCAAGACTTCTATAACATATGACATTATTTCTGTCTTATAACCAAGCGCAATTGGCACTATAACACTATGACTTCTGTCTTATAACCATGACCACTTTTATAACAATATGACATTATTACTGTCTTTTGTTTTGTGTCATCTTTGACTGGAGTACTTGGCGCAATTGGCACACTTCCCCACCCATTTCCGGTGAGACGTAACTGTATTATTTCAATAATTGGTTAAATCCGAAAGTTGAAAATTTTGATGTAAACGATTTTGATTGTTCTTTTTCCCAGTATATTAATTCACATTCTTGTGAGGATTGTAATGATTTGCCTTTCACGGATGATCTTGTGTCAGGTGAAATAACCGACAGAGAAATAGTAGATGCTCTAAAAAGTTTTAAAAAGTGGTAAATCTGCAGGTGAGGATGGAGTACCCCCTGAATTTTTAAGATGTCGGGAAATTGTATTGTACCTTATTTGAAAATTCTTTTCAATAGAATCTTAAATACTGGCTATTTTCCAAAATCATGGAATGTAGATATGATTTTGCCTTTGTTTAAGTCAGGTAAACGAGGTGACCCCAACGATTATAGAGGTATTTCTATTCTGAATGTTACAGGTAAATTGTTCACTATTGTTACAGAAAAGCGCCTAAGAATTGGTTAGATGTAAATGATCTTTTATCAGAATGCCAAGCTGGTTTCCGCCAAAATTACTCAACAGTTGATGATCTATTCATATGACAAGCATTGTGTTCAAAATATTTATGTAAGCCAAAAGGTACATTTTATTGTGCTTTTATCGATTTTAAAAAAGCTTTTGATTACGTTGATAGAAATAAATTGCTGTATGTACTGCTTACTAAAGGTCATGAAAAATTGTATCGTATCTTATCTTGTGCAGTCCGGATTGTCTGGTCCAGACTCGATTGTTTCCATACTGCGTCGTACAGCTGTAATATACTACTGAATGCCGCGTCCAACAAACACAAACACGGAATTGTACAATCGACCCTGCTTTTAGCAGAGATTCCATGTGGATTTGAAATGTCGTTTCTGTTGTTAACATTGCAGACTGTATATGTTGGAGCAAATTCATCTGAAGAACAGTCACACTGTACTCGCTGTCAGTAATATCAAACAACATATGCTTCCATCACCATGTCTCTTGCGCAGTCATTATTTCCTCACAAGAGTGAAATACCTGGACTATTGCTGACTGTGTCGTTAAATTGCTTTCATTCAATCTGAACTATCCGAACAATTCCCGTCTTGAGTGGATCGAATGGTCTCGCTATCCTTTGTATTGATGTAATTTAAAACGTTGGCATTGTCAGGTATAGGAGTGATGCTGCTAAGTGGAAATTGGAGTTGGGTGCTAGGTGCTTTCTCGGTGGGGCTGTGGTATCTCGTTTTAAGATGGATCACAGAGGGTGCCTCTTATTTGCAACTGGAGCCATGCTGCTGTCCACAATTACTGACAGCGTAAATATGACAATGGGATGCCCCAACAAACGCATAGTTGGGCTAAACATGAAGTAAGTTTGTTTTGATTTGGTTAGTTGTCTTTGTGGAGTAACATTAGGTTCAAATACTCTTCAAAACCACGCACAGATATGTATTCATAATTTCGTACACGAATAGATTCTTTCATATCCATCTGAAACATGAACATGCCAATAGGTTGCACGAATGATCTAGTGCAGTGTTGTGTCCTTTAATCGGTGCGAGAATTCCCAGGCTTGTTCAGTTATAATATTTCGTCAAAACGGTACGAAGAATACTCAGGGCTTTGCTCACACATCAAGTTGGTGAGTGCTGACGGAGACGAGGTAAAACCAGGTAAAACTCACTTTGTCTGTTTTAAGTGATTTGGATTTTGTTGATGAGAGAGTTACAACTTAACCACGCGATGGAATAATTATTGTCACCTGGTCTCCAGATTAAATGGCACTCTGAACTCAACTGCTTGCCAGAGTGAGGGTGCAGACTTCCTTCCGGTTTGCCGCAACGATGTCACATTTTTCTCCCCATGCCACGCCGGGTGCCACAGTTCCACTGATAGCGTGAGTACTTGTCAGTGGTACTGTAGATCAAGATCTATACTACTTACACTTTGCTAAGGATCACACAAATTCCCAACTTTACTTAAACATAGATTTATAATTTGAAATTGTCTCCATTTAAAACTGGATAAATAATAATATGGTAACCCTTCTTTAGGCAAACAGCCACTTAAATCTAACCTTATACACTTGATGCATGAGTAACATAAAAATGGTTTTCATGGCACCAATCAACCATTTTGCAAATCATGGAGAGTCATTGGCGAGCACACTACACCTGTCAATAGCAGGTATGGGATCCACAAGATGCAGTGACATACTAAAACCTACGATCCATGCTTACAATAAGCTTAGACATTTAAACCAAATTAGACCCCACATAATAGTTTTCTGTTGAATCAATGATCTGATCCTTAGCAAAGTGTGAATAGTATATGTTATGTAGGAATGACCAATGCGTCAGTCATGCGATGATGCTAAATTAAACAAAAATCGACCAGCAACAGCTGTCGTGTTACAAATACCGCTCAAACACGACATGCACGGTGGCATCACTAATACGCTGATGGTAATATTCCATTCTTGACTGGAATCCTGTCAATTTAAAATGAAGCTGTATTACCTTTTCGCAAACATAGTGTTAAAATATGGGGCGATGGGGTAGCCTAATGGTTAAAGTGTCCGCTTGTCACGCTGAACCTTGACTGGATTCCCCGCATGGCTGCATATGTGCAGCCCAATTCTGGTGTCCACCGCCGTAAGTTGCTGGAATATTGGTAAAGCGGCGAAAACCATACTCACTAACTCACTAACTCACTCACTCACTCATCCTCTCACTAACTCATTCACTCACTCACTAATGTTGAAATGATGCCGATCAAACTGTACTCCTTGTTTTGTTACCAAGTGCATTACCCAGCTGCAGGACCTTGTTTGGTTTAAGATGTATTAACCCTATTTCAAGCCTAGTGTTGTTTGGAGCGGTATTATCCAGCTGTAAGCCAGTGTTTTATACAGCTGCATTACCCTTCAGGAAGCCCTGTGTTGTTATTATGTTGTATGACCCTACTGTACCCCCGTGTCGTCGTTATACCATGTATTACCCCTATGCAGGCCAAGTATGTTTATCAAGATGTATAACCCAACTGCAAGCCAAGTGCTTGTATAAAACTATACAACCCAACTGCAGGTCTGGTGTTGTTATACGGCTGTATGACCCTGTTTCACACCGGACTCCCTACTGCCTACTATGTCTTAGTGTAAAGCTGTATTACCCTTCCACAAATCCTTTGTTACTGTACATCTGCTTCAAGCCTCTGGTGTTGTTATGAAGCTGTAGAACCCTACTTGAAGTCCAGTGTATATGTTCTTATGAAGCTGTAAAACCCTACTTGAAGTCCAGTGTATATGTTCTTATGAAGCTGTAGAAGCCTACTTGAAGTCCAGTGTATATGTTCTTATGAAGCTGTAGAACCCTACTTGAAGTCCAATGTATATGTTCTTATGAAGCTGTAGAACCCTACTTGAAGTCCAATGTATATGTTCTTATGAAGCTGTAGAACCCTACTTGAAGTCCAGTGTATATGTTGTTATGAAGCTGTAGAACCCTACTTGAAGTCCAGTGTATATGTTCTTATGAAGCTGTAGAACCCTACTTGAAGTCCAGTGTATATGTTCTTATGAAGCTGTAGAACCCTACTTGAAGTCCAGTGTATATGTTCTTATGAAGCTGTAGAACCCTACTTGAAGTCCAGTGTATATGTTCTTATGAAGCTGTAGAACCCTACTTGAAGTCCAGTGTATGTTCTTATGAAGCTGTAGAACCCTACTTGAAGTCCAGTGTATATGTTCTTATGAAGCTGTAGAACCCTACTTGAAGTCCAGTGTATATGTTCTTATGAAGCTGTAGAACCCTACTTGAAGTTGTATATGTTCTTATGAAGCTGTAGAACCCTACTTGAAGTCCAAGTGTATATGTGAAGCTGTAGAACCCTACTTGAAGTCCAGTGTATATGTTCTAGAACCCTATGAAAGTGTATATGTAGAAGCCCTACTTGAAGTCCAGTGTATATGTTCTTATGAAGCTGTAGAGAACCCTACTTGAAGTCCAATGTATATGTTCTTATGAAGCTGTAGAACCCTACTTGAAGTCCATGTATATGTTCTTATGAAGCTGTAGAACCCTACTTGAAGTCCAATGTATATGTTGTTATGAAGCTGTAGAACCCTACTTGAAGTCCAGTGTATATGTTGCTTATGAAGCTGTAGAAGTCCAGTGTATATACTATGAAGCTGTAGAACCCTACTTGAAGTCCAGTGTATATGTTGTCTGTAGAAGTGAAGTCCAGTGTATATGTTCTTATGAAGCTGTAGAACCCTACTTGAAGTCCAGTGTATATGTTCTTATGAAGCTGTAGAACCCTACTTGAAGTCCAGTGTATATGTTCTTATGAAGCTGTAGAACCCTACTTGAAGTCCAGTGTATATGTTCTTATGAAGCTGTAGAACCCTACTTAAAGTCCAATGTATATGTTCTTATGAAGCTGTAGTTCAATGTATATGTTATGAAACTGTAGAACCCTACTTGAAGTCCAGTGTATATGTTGTTATGAAGCTGTTATACATTACTGCAAGTCTAATGTCGTTTCAGTCATATGGAGGCTGTTCTGGCGAGGAAGGCGGGGCAGTAGAGTTGGGAATGTGCGACTCTGGCTGCACCAAGCTCTACCCCTTTATGGCGCTCACACTGCTCTATGCAGTGGTCGGTTCATTCTCCCTTGTGCCCAGCTATCTTGTTTTAATCAGGTATAATCACAAACTTAGTTCATATGTATGAAGGTATCAGTATACATCTTATTCTAATGGACATGTGGAGGTCCGGGCTAGAACTGGTCTTCACCAATCCAAGCTTGTCGTAACATGCGACTAACGGGATCGGGTGGTCAGGTTTGCTGACTTGGTGAACACATGCCATAGCATCCCAATTGCGTAGACCGATGCGCATGCTGTTGATCACCGGATTGTCTGGTCCAGACTCGATTATTTACAGACCACCGCCAAGTCGAAAGTATGAAGACTTCAATACAAAGCCCATTGTGTGCGGTTACTTTTTTGTCTTGACACCAGTCCTGTATGAGGACTTCTTGTCTGCGGTTATTGTTAACACATTCCTTCTTAAGTCATGTATGTTTACCAGTCCTGTAGGACAATGTTAACACATTCCTTCTTAAGTCATGTATCTTTACCAGTCCTGTAGGACAATGTTAACACATTCCTTCTTAAGTCATGTATGTTTACCAGTCCTGTAGGACAATGTTAACACCTTCCTTCTTAAGTCATGTATGTTTACCAGTCCTGTAGGACAATGTAAACACCTTCCTTCTTAAGTCATGTATGTATTTCGCCTTTGTGTCATCTTGTAGCTGTGATATGTGTCACTGTTTTTCCAGAAGCGTCCCTGAAAGCGATAGGGCAATGGCAACAAGTATCTATGGACTTTCGTTATCGCTCCTTGGTATGTGACTTACTTTGCGAGTGTAGTTTTAAATCAGGGTGCCGTTCCACTAACCGATCTTATCTAAGATCAATCTTAGCAAGTTACGCCAATTTTACAATCGTCTTAGCTAACAGTTACACCCGTTCCACTAACCGATCTTAGGCCGATCGTAGCCGGTCCCGATCTTACGATCCGATCCAAGCTTAGATCGAGACTCTTTCGTGCGAGAGATAATAGAGGATGGTTGGTTGGTTTTATAGTTTTAGGGCGACGTTGGCCAATAAGAGGCCTATTTGCGCCCAACACATTGACTTGATTTAATAAACAATCATAGGTAATTTCATCGCCAAAAGGAATCGTTTAGTTAAGATAAAAGAAACGACAACACTATTAATTTGGATAGATGTATACGTATGTCGAATAACCTCTGCTTTGTGTTACGGATTAAAAACCTTGAGTAATCACTTCCATTTCTGAAACATGAATACTCATTCAATAAAAAAGCAGAAGGTTCAGATGACAGAGTGTTAAAATGATTTAAAACCACAGAACTAAATCTGTCTAAGCCATTCGAGATCCTGTCCAGATTACATCATATTTTCCAGATGACGAGACAAAATCTAAAACTGCCCGTTGCACAGACCCATACATGATATTGGGGCCCAAAACTGTTTCTAATGAAAATACATCATCAACCTCAAGTACAGCACTTCTGAGATTATGTCTTATGTTGTCATGCCCAGAGCATGTAATTAGATAATGTTCGATGTTTTCAGGCGTCTCCAAATTGCAATGGCCACATTTAGAAGAGACCGTTTTATCTATAATACTCCTGTAAGCATTTAGCCCACAGTGTCCAAGTCTGAGACGTGAAAGAATAACCTGATCACGCCTTTTACGACGACGAATTTTATGACCAGATTTTAGTGATGTTCTAAGTTTGTACATATGTCGGCCGGTAGTACCTGTACCCACAACTGTTGCCAACTCCTTGTAACAGATTTCGATAAAACATTTTCATAATCTTTAGGGATTGGTTGAAATTTAAATAAATCAACTTCAGGAAACTGTAACCCGGATTTGGCCAAATTATCTGCAATCTCATTCCCATGTATTCCAACATGTGCTGGGGCCCACACAATGTCGCATGCAATGTACTTCATGTTTAAAGATGTATCCAGCTTTAATATCTCATGAACAATGTCATCTCTAGATCTATTTGCACCAGCTTCTATAGCTTTGATTGCTGCTATGGAATCTGTAAAGATAATTGCTTCATGGTCACGTTCATCTACCCATCTCAATGCTTGCAAAATGGACAAAAGTTCAGTTGCAAAAACAGAAGGATAATCAGGGAATCTGAACACCTTAGCGATCGATAAATTGGGTATCCAAAAAGCCCCAGCAGTACGATCATTGGATGGATCTTTCGATGCATCAGTGTATATATGTGTGAAATTAGTATAATTTTCAGACAGAAAGTCTTGAGTTATCACTTTTATTATGTTTTGGTCCATTCTCTTATTCACGATTAAACTGAGTTCAGAATTCAATCCAGGCTTCAGCAGAAGCCACGGAGGTGTGACAGGCGGAGCAGAAGGATCAACTGGGTTACAGTTGTAAATACCATGTTGATCAGCTAATCTCTGAATATTCAAGCCAAAGGGTAATTTGCCATGGGTCCAGTCACACATGACATATTCCACACAGTCATTAACAATCTCAGTGACTGCATGGTGTTTGTTCTTGGTTTTCATTTTCAAGAAATATTTCAAGAGAGATAAAGGAATGCGAGGCACTAGTTATCTCCCTTTGCATAGCCTTGCAAATGATGGAAGTAGTTTACGAACCAACTGAGTGTGAGTGAGTCCAGCTATATGGCGGCGATCTGTAAATAATCTAGCTAAGATGCATAGCGTTCACTAACATGAGCGTTCATGTTAGTGAACGCTATGTATCTTAGCTATAAATAATCGAGTCTGGACCAGACAATACAGTGATCAACAGCATGAGCATCGATCTGCGCATTTGGGAACCGATGACATGTGTCAACCAAGTCAGCGAGTCTGACCACCCGATCCCGTTAATGGCCTCTTACGACAAGCATGGGTTACTGAAGTTCACTATTCTAACCAGGTCCTACATGGGTATTTTTCCAACCAAGTGTAAACGTGGAGAAAAAACCTAGAGCAAAATATTAGGGTAGTGAGCACCTTGGTTTCAGGTGCAAGTGCGTGTGAACGCTGGGTATCAGGCATAATATAATAATAATAAATGCATATTTATAGTGCGCCTATTCCACATCCTTGGGCATGCTCAAAGCGCTGAGTACAGATAATTTACACGAGAATATTTACAGCCGAGATTATAAGTAATATACGGAGAACTGGTTTTAAGTCTGGACTTTAAAAATGACAATTGTGTCAGAGCTTTTAATATGTGCCTGAACCTTGTCAATCACAATAAACAAGGCGTGACGAGGCTATAACGTATGTAGAATCTGTCAGTGGTCTTGAATAATACGCGGCTTGCCTTTAGAAACCCCACCAAATATGCGCAGTGAAATCAAACATATTTGTATCTTTTTGCTTCAGAACATTGTTCACTTCATGGCTGTCCCAATTCTTAACCATGACGTTGCAATATTGTTGTACAAATGTGTTACACCGACTCGCTCGGTTGTGTTCCCATGACGACAGTGGTCAGACTGGCCTGACATTTGTAAGGCTTCAGTGCAGTGTTTGTTTACATCACAGAAATATACAAATTCATTTCATGGGGGATTTTAGGGGACGCTCACGGTGAAATGCTAGCTCTTATTTTTCACATAGAATAGGAAAGCCACCATTTTGGTTTCTCTACGATTGATTTTAGCTATCCTAAGTTGGTCATGAGCAACGTAGACTTTGAATCTTAACTTTACGATTGACTTAGGTAAGATTGGTTAGTGGAACGGTAAGCCGATCGTAACGTCACACTAAGATTGGGATTTTAGGGGTTTACGATTGGCATAGGGCTAAGATCGGTTAGTGGAATGGCACCCAGGCTACTGTAAATCCACAAACGATAGACGCTTGAAGTAAATATATTCAAACGATTTAAAATTCATATCGCAAACGATATTGGCATAGCAGTTGCCCGAATCGAGGTGGGTAGCTAAAACCGATTTGGGTAAGGGGCACACACGTATAAAATTGTTCAACCACACGTCACATTAATAACGTGTATGACTACTCCCCGCAAAACCTCACACGCAATATGTACACTGGTGGTATCTGGTGTCTATAGTGTATCCAGGACGCCCGTTATCGTTGTTCGGTTGACAGCTGTGGCATTTCAGTGAAGTTGGGTCACTTTTTCGCATTTTCTACATAAAATCACGCCTTGTGGACGTTTATTACTTTCTATCTGTCGTCAATTAAACCAGACCGGATATTAGGCTGAAATATTGAATCTCAGGAAACAGATCCTATCACGTCTAAGGGAAAGCTATTGTTACGTACGAAATTCGTCCTCAACTGCACTATCTAGCGAGTTTTTAAACATCAGCTTTGTTTCCAGCCTTCATTCCGGCCCCGATACTCTATGGGAAGATTATCGACACTACCTGTATTATCTGGAGGAACTCGTACGGGAAACCCGGGGCTTGTACATTGTACGATATTGTTGACTGGAGGCTGAAGATGACGGGAATGAACGTTGGACTATTGGTGACGTCCACCCTATTGGGTGTTCTGGCGTATTGCGTTCTAAGACACAAAGAAAGACCTGTGTGACTGGTATGGATTTGTTGAACCACAACTGTCAGGCTCAGCAGGGGCAATAACATTATTTAAACAGTTAAAATAATTGTCCGTACAGCTGATGACGCTGTTTCAGGAACGCAACCCTGACATGCGCAGTAGTCATACTGCCCTGGCAATAGCTGGTCGTTTCCTTTCACCCTTACATAGAGATAAGCCTTGAGACAAATTACAACCCAAGTTAGGGTTTAATCATTCCAAATCCTTTTTTTTTATGCTTGCTGATATTTTATTGTGCATGCCATTAAGGACGTTCCATGCAGCTCTGATGCTACTGAAACAAATTATATGCTCATGATATAGTCACAATTGTACAATCGACTCTGCTTTTAGCAGAGATTATTTATGAAGGTGGAAAGGGTTTTGTCGCTTCTATTTCTATCTCTCTGTTGATATGTTACTGATTGGGATTGATGTCCCAATGTTTCAATATCGTATAAAGCATTAAGGCACTGCAAGTGAGTGAGTGAGTTTAGTTTTACGCCGCTTTTAGCAATATTCCAGCAATATCACGGCGGGGGACACCAGAAATGGACTTAACATATAGTGCCCATATGGGGATCGAACCCGGGTTTTCGGCGTGACGAGCGAACGCCTTAACCACTAGGCTACCCCTGGCCCCTAAGGCACTGCAAGGCGCTACACAGGACATGGACATCAGGACGGGCAGTGTCGTCATGTGTTAATTGCTTTTGTCTGTAACTGTGGATCTAGATATATCTTTCCCCGACTGCTAAGTGTATTGCATGTAATATGATATTGTACTAATAAACAGACTACTATGATATTTGCAAATACTTTGGGGTTAAACCCCTCACTCACCCAACAATCCACACAGGGCTGAATGGAGCACAGGTCGCACGAGCAAGACATATATCATATCAACATATATTGCCACGATTGGGACTTATTAGTTGAACTTTAAAGACTTGGGTTGGCATTGGTAAAGGCGTTTGCCCGACAAGTCTTAGGTCCGTGTTCGACTCCCAAAATGGATGCACTGTTTGAAGCCACTCCTGGCACGCCGTCCTTGACATCACTAGACTGTTGCAAACTGTGGTGTAAACCCTCGCTAATCCACTTCTGATTATCTGCCACAATAACACCAAACACAGGACTAGAGCTGAATCTGGCAACTCTGAATCGAAGTCAAAATAATGACGACATTAGTCTCAAAACAAATGTCCTAGCAATAATCGAGACTTCCAGTGCAAATGTCCAGCAAACAGTTCCAGAAGATAATACCCTATTGAATTCTCCTGTCGTTAAACATATTACACAAGATCGTATGATTGACTGAGTTTAGTTTTACGTTTTATGGCGGCGGTCTGTAAATAATCTAGCTAAGATACATAGCGTTCACTAACATGAGCGTTCATGTTAGTGAACGCTATGTATCTTAGCTATAAATAATCGAATCTGGACCAGACAATCCAGTGAACAACAGCATGAGCATCGATCTACGAAATTGAGATACGATGACATTTGTCAACCAAGTCAGCGAGCCTGACCACCCGATCCCGTTAGTCGCCTCTTACGACAAGCATGGGTTACTGAAGGCCAATTCAAACCCGGATCCGGAAATGAAGCGGCCATGATACTGTTATTCTGGCAATGTTTCAGTGCTTTTCATGGGCTTCAATAACGGAGCATAAGTGCAATGAATTCAAACCAAAACTCCCGAACAAAACAAAAGAAGAGAATGAAATAGAAAAGGGCAAATAAAAATGTAACAAATCAGGTTTATTTGAATAACGCGTTTGGAAGTATAGTTGATAAGAAAGGTCTGAGAATGAACTTACACATCGTGGAAATAAAGCTATCATGCGGAGTAATACTGATTGACCTTAAGCCTACGAAGCATTGCACAATGATTGGTGAAAATGAAACATCTAAAACAGACAATCAGCACTACGATGTCATCTGGAGGTTAACACCTTTCGCACGTGTATGATAACATGTAATAAATAACAGTAAATATACACGGAGGGCACAAAATTAACCTGATGGCAGTGTACAAATATTTATTATATACATACATACAAACATATAACCAAGAAACAGAACTAGGTCTATGTAACAAGGATACAACCTGTCATGATTAATCAAACAATAATATGATATAATTTGCATAGTTGATTACAGCACCAATCTTAACACATGAAGTAGATGTAACAGTACGGCATATACTAGTTGCAGTAGATTATCGGCATGAAGTGGTTGCAGCATATTATCGGCATGAAGTGGTTGCAACATATTATCGCAAGGAAATGGTTGCAGTAGATTATCGGCATGAAGTGGTTGCAGTAGATTATCCCCAGGAAGTGGTTGCAGTAGATTATCGGCATGAAGTGGTTGCAGTAGATTGGTTGCAGTAGATTATCGGCATGAAGTGGTTGCAGTAGATTATCCGCAGGAAGTGGTTGCAGTAGATTATCGGCAAGAAGTGGTTGCAGTAGATTGTCCCCAGGAAGTGGTTGCAGCACGTGTAATCCGTAAAGAAATTGCAGCAGATGAACGGAGCGACGAGCTTAATCGCTGTTGTGGATGTACATCACCTTCAAGTTGCAGTAGACGTTAGCCGAGAAGTTGTTGCACTAGATGTAAGCCGTGAAGTCATTACACTAGATGTAAGCCGTGAAGTCATTACACTAGATGTAAGCCGTTGCACTAGATGAGCGGAACGATGCACTTGTGGTAGATGTACCGAACCTGGTATTTGCCGTTGATGTATAGCATGATCTAGTTCCAATAGGTGTTAAGCGATGCAGTAGTTACAGTATATAGAGGCAGTGAAGTCATGACAGCAGATACACGGGCTGGTGTTTAAACTCTCATGGCACAGTAGAAGTTGTAGTTGGAGAGTCGCCGTTGTTTGTCAAAGCGGCGGTTGTTCGTTTCCGTGAGTATTGTCACTTGTAAAACTCACTTTCCCACTTGCAGAAGTTGTAAATGTCTTGTTGATGAATTATGTTTTACTACATGAACTTGTAAGTAGTGCTTTTCTGCCGTTAGTTGTTCAACTACAAGAGGTACCCGTTGCACTAGTAGTATTAGTTTTCACCGTGCCGATGAGTACCCACTAGTCCATCTGTGCAGGTTGCTGGGGCAGCAGGGGCCTCTCTAGATAAACAGGCAGTAAGACAGTTGCCAGGCCATGTTAGAAGCGAACAGCAAGCTATAGAAGATTCGTTCGAGTCATTTATCAAAGCACACATTAATCAAAACTCGTTTTCTTGTGAAGAATTATATAATTAGCCTTCAATCCATAAATGTTAAATGTCATGCACACCAAGGAATGTCGTCACATTAGGATATACATTGAAAGGATGACATTGCTATCGAAGAAAATATATGTCTCTACACAAACATAATAGATACGTAACCTTGAAGATTTATATATAGGCATAATGCCAGAATGTAGATTTATACTATATTCCAGGGACTTACTTACGGACATGAAACAAACGTGTTTTCAACATACAAACACACGTAGATACACAAATCAAATGCTAAATGATACGTACACGACTTGCAGGGAGAAGTGATTTGTTTGCTATATGGTTAGCGAGACATATTAAAGAGACAGACATATGTTCTACTGAACACATTATTGAAAACAGAATTATCTCCGCTTATGAATAGACACGATGATTGTTAATGGTAAATGGTAAAGATACATTATATACAACGATCAAAGGACTGTTTCAACGAATGACACTTATTAACTTCCAAATGTATTCAAATCCACAGATAATACTGTAGCTTGTATCACCGTTCCAACGCCTCAATACAATTTTCATAGCCTGTTGGTTTCTTGAGATCAGCAATCTGATAAAACAAAATGAGTAGCTAGTCTGCATTTTGTAAGTGTGTTACATATTTCAGGTGCATGTTAATAGGCACTGTGACTGTATACAACATCTAGTAAGATTATATATTTAGTAAGCTTTTTAATGTTTATAAAAGATGACTACTATAAGGTAGACAAGCGTACTAGACGATGAGTTAGTTGATAACCAGAATTGTCGAGTATTATTTCACACTTAGAATCAATTGCAGACGAACCCAAAAATTGAAGCAAAATTTGACCACTGATAACAACGTCCCAATACGGGTATATACGGGTTTGAAAGTCAGGTATATCTGATAAACCTGATCAAACGTATTACAGATGGTAATACATGTGATTCAATACAACGCCAGACAATGGCGATTTGTCTCAGTTACAAGCCAAAACAGATTTCATTGGTTGTAAGAGACATTTTAGAGATGAAAATTATATGAATCGATCACTGAAAATCGGTGATGACACCAGGTGTTCGGGAAATGGTTCAGCATATCCTGCTCTCATTACAACAATAGAGTTGATACATTATCGTCGTCAGACATCTGGTGTCTTAAATACACTTTCACTTTACTCTGCAACTATGAACCTGGGTCCTTATTCTAGCCCTAAGAATTCTTAACTTTGATCGTAGCCAATGTGTTAAGAATGGGCTTAAAAAGTTCGTAGCGCTACGAACGCTTCGAGAATAAGGGCCCTGACTACTTCTCAGGAAGTACGTATTGTAAAGCACAGACGTCTAAATAAATGAATCGAGTCTTGAATCACACTGGATGAATCTGTGCGCGTATGTTTTACTTGAATCATCGCACTCCTGTCTTTGTCATTATGTTTGTTGAGATTCTACACACTTATGACACCGGGTGTCATCTTGTTAATGATTCCCTCTTTAACATGTTAGTCCAGATAGATTGGCAATCTAGTCTACGTTTAAGTCATGATTTGGTGTATGACTCTCCTCATAAAGTTCAAGGTGTATGATGGAGGCGGATCTACCAAGATAAGGTTTCCAGCATGACTGTTTCTGTACCATTGTCAGGTGGGTGAGAGAATATCATTGAAGACACATTGGATGTAATTACACTGCACCCATCGATAAATGAACGTAATGGATGCCATTGTATCCAGTAGATAATGCTATGCTAAGGTTTCTTGATCTTGATGTTAAGCTTGACTTTCTTGATGTGCATATCGTCCAGCATTAGGATAACGGGCGTCGTCACTGAAAAAACCGGCGTTATATTTACCACTAGGATCTCTTCTATTTCTGTAATTATCCGTTGAGTCAGGCTCATCATCATTGACCTCGTAAGCAGCGTTACTGGCTGGTCGTTTCTTCTTGGTGAACGTATCGTCTTCCTCAAGCCTGCAACAGATAGTGATAGGAGAGGTGAAATGAGGGTTAACATCGACTCAAGATATGGCTCTTATCTTGCCACGTTACTACGAACGATGTAAAAGTCAACTCACTCAACTAGTTTAAGTACATGTAAGTGCTTTTTCTCAGGTGGTCCGCTCATCGGTCAGACCCTGTATGAACTAGACCATCACCTAGTGATAAGAGAGTGTCAGACTCTGTATGAACTAGACCATCACCTAGTGATAAGAGAGTGTCAGACTCTGTATGAACTAGACCATCACCTCGTGATAAGAGAGAGCTAGACTCTGTATGAACTAGACCATCACCTCGTGATAAGAGAGAGCTAGACTCTGTATGAACTAGTCCATCACCTCGTGATAAGAGAGAGAGAGAGAGAGAGAGAGAGAGAGAGAGAGAGAGAGAGAGAGAGAGAGACACACACACACACACACACACACACCACACAATTGGGTTGATCATATATAATAAATAGAAATACGAACTCTATTCTGGCAACATTGTGGAACTTGTGGTCCTCTAAGTCTTGGTCCGGGTCAAGGTAGACGGCGTTCACCTCTTTTGCATAGACTAAAATATAAAACATGAAACCCTTCACAACAGAATGAAAAGAAATTCAAATGCGTGTGACCTCAGTTCCATATGTAAGAAACAGAGATAGTTCGGTGTATCCTCCATCAAGAAACGTGACAGATAACGGGTATATACGTGAGGGATATATAAAAACGGTGACCCATCTGGATAAATAAATAGATATGACCACTTATATAGCGCTGGATTCCACGCCGCATATTATCATTTTTATAATCCATTTATGTAGCGCCGAGTTCCAGCTAGGCTGCACACAGGCGCTTTTGATTTTGGATGTGAATCTCAGCGGCACTTCGTATTATCACTCTCGACTCCCTAGGGACCATACAGCTCTTGCAGCCACTAGGCGTACCAGGTTCATGTTGCTTTCCCATCCTTAAGAGGTACCCATTCAGAGCTGGGTGGACTGGGACACATAGTCACAGTACTTTGTCAATGTTTACTGCACGTTGCTGTACTCGCATTAGGTGTTTGCTCGTATTCATGTGGCCACCGTCTGGTCATTTACCATTGGATTCGTGGGTTCTTTTAAGTGCACATGGCCATTTTGTCTGTATGAGCCCTTACACGAGTAATTACTCTGTTACCAGAACAGAGTATAATATAACCAACCTGACAAGTGTTTATCTGTCAAGGTTATCTTTAGTTACAGAGACAAATGGGATATCATAATAAAAACATACAAAGAGTTACTTCATGCACCACTGTAAATCCGCCAGCTTACCTTTGTAGGCGCCTTCATCCTGTTTCCGCTTGCAGCAGAAGCAGAGGAGGAAGATAACGATGAGGAGGATGAGGAGGAGTATGACCACTACGATCCACCACCACGGGAAGGCTGCGGCTGCAAGGCCACCATCTGACAAACGCATGGAGAGTTAAAACATCGAAAATAATAACTGCAGGTGAAGTGTAAACATTCTTAGTTCCAGTGAGATCATACAAGTACTCTATGTATGTGAATGTTCTTATTTACAGAAAAAACATATATCTGTTAATATGTCACAAAGTATATGTCAAATATTAGGAAATGGAAAATATATCAATTGTACGTTTCCGATCATATCGTAAAAGATAAACGCGGCAAAACCATTTTCATAGTCATAGAAATAGCTGCTAAAAGCACACTCGACAACATGAGATTCCTACTATAACATGACCATGCGTTTATGAATCGCTATCAAATATATGAAGTCGATGAAAGCATGAATAAATGAATGAATGTATTTAAGACAAAACTATCCTCTTCCCTTTACCTATCTGTATACAAAACGATTAAAACAAAAAGAAAATAGTATTGCACGTAGACAAAATTGATGTTAAAAACAATTACAATGTTCAGAATTGTCCTGATAGTAGTCACAAGATCAAGGAACATTGTTTTCGTGTAAACACTAGATCAACACGGACAAGTTTCACTACAGCTGACGAATTAAGGTTTTCAAGAAATTGCAAAGAATGTCACGTTATATCTTTCAACATTTATTTGCACGATCGACTTTCAAAATATTAGAATAATAAATTCCACACTGAATAATACGCAAGATAATGTAGCACTGCATTTTCACAAAGGAGAGGCGAAATATACACAGGAAACAAATGAACCAGATTAATGTAATTTGAGCTCCACCAACCTCCACCCTTCGGTTTGACTTCAATTGTTACAGTGTAGCTTTCGTATTGGTGATACAGTTCCCGGTAGTATGTGCCAATGACCCCTTCAAACTCAGCGTCAGTGAGACCTGACGTGTCGATATAGGCTTCCTGGGTGGCCGTGTTGTAAATCACATGGGGAGGCAGATTGTTTTCGTAGGTTTGATTCTTGAAGTGCCATCTCTCTCTCAAAGTATAGCCTGGATCAGTTGTAGCTTTCACTGTCAGGTTCACGCGATCGCCCTTCGCGATTTCCTGAACTGGCGGGGGACGCTCAGATATTACGATTGGTTCTGGAAGAAATATCTTAATGTGAAATCATATCCCAGTTAGCAACGTGGCTTGAATATTCTATTTTCAAACAACATATAACTATACTAACTGCATAAAGAAACTGTGCGCACAGAAAATTCCTTCAGAATTAAAATACAACACAGAAAAGACGAAATGATAGAGACATTGTATAAGCTGAAGTATCGGACCACAACAAAATGTCAAAAGAACATGAACAAAATCCGTAACAATGACGTCAGAAGTTCAAAATCGAGAAGGTGGTCACATGACCAAGTCACAAAGTCAATAACGGGTATGACGACCATGTGCGTGAAGCACAGCAGTGCATCGACGACGCACAGAGGCTACCAAATGAGCATTGAAGACCTGGGGAATGGTTTAGGACGTGGTCACTGCCGTCTGGAACCTGTGTCTGAGATGAGTCACCCGAATCCATCTGTCCTGTCTTGGCGTCGTTACGTCGGGGACGCCCAGAACGTGGATGGTCGCTGACGTCATTACTGTTTCGATAACGCCTGATCAATGCAGATATCGTGTTACGATGGCATTGGAAACGTGCTGCCATCTGTTGTTTGCTCATTCTTGCTCGAACCATTCCAATAGCTTCTTGAGGTTGAGCAGATGTTAATCTTAGCATGATGTGCATGTGACTTCTCATGTGAATTTGTGAACGTTTGAATGACCAAAGATCAAGCTTTCGACAGTGACTGCAATTTCTGAGTTTCACATGTCGTGTGCGGCTGCACGGGATGCACGTGCAGTAACACATTGCAAGTCCATAGGCCACCATCAATGACGTCACGTCGCCTGGTACGTTCATGAGCGTTTGATTGTCTCCAACACTTGCTATGTTCACACTTGTATTTATGTATAAAGACGCTGTGTGCCTATATTTATATATTTTCTTTATGTGTGTATACATTGAACATAAAATAGTAACATGGCAAATAACAGAAATATTATATTGATTCTTAACATGTTAAAAGAACATTGGATGGAATTTCAAGAAAATAGAACACATGGCACGAATTAAATAACTTTGAATAATATTATATTGATTCTGATAACAGTGTTGTGTCCATCGTAAAGTAAGATTTAGATAATTTGTGGATGGAATAATTACTAGAATTGCATAATGTATATGTAACACATGTATGGGCCGGAGGCCTTTGTACAATAAACATCTTTGTTCTTTGAATGACGTCAAGAAACTGTCATGGAATAATCGATTTAAGACTGGTATATACATTGACCTGTAAATGTGTGTTTGTGTGCAAGCTCAGTAAGTTTGAAGACATATATTACTTCTTGCGAATGAATAACAGTAAGTAAAGTAACTATTTTACTCCAGCAATAAACGTTTCAATTGTAATTATGTTGACCCGTAAAAGTCCTACTACTTACCAATGATGTTGAGGCAACCATTAGCAAACTCATATCCTATTGTGTTGCTCACGTTGCATTGGAAACACTGGATGTCGTCCGGTTTCTGTAGACCTATGACGGTTAACGCCTTTCCGCCATCACTGAACTGAAATTTGCCGTTACCTACAAAGGGATGATATATTTGAAATAATTATCTTGATTTGTGTGAGAGAGAGAAAGGGAGAGTAAAAAAGAGAATTGGGCTTTTAGTTTCCACGGTGCCGACCACTGATGATTTTTCACTCTTTCTAGCAGCCGGGTTAGAAGAAGATCCGGGTTAGAATTGCTCTTCAGCAACCCATGCTTGTATGAGGCGATTAGCAGGACCGGGTGGTCAGGCTCGCTGACTTGGTGACACATGTCATCTTATCTCAGTTGTGTAGATCGATGTTCATGCTGTTGATCACTGGATTGTCTGCACCAGACTCGATTATTTACAGACAGCCGCCAAATAGCTGGAATATTGCTGACTGCAGCGTTTAACAAATATCAAACTAAACCAAATCTTCTTATAGTAATCGATATCTTCCACACAATACAGGGAAAATAATGGTTTGGGTTTTTTACATCGTTAGCGTGACAAGACATGTCAGAAAATATATTCAATATATATATTGCGCCTCAAACGCCACCGATCACATGTGAACAAACGATTGAATTAGATCTGAAATGGGGTTTCACAATCCGTTAAATACTAAACTAATACAATTTGAATACAGATTGACAATACGAGTCTTACCTGGAGGATTTTGTATGTCAATTGGATTCCCATTGATGTACCAGTCGGGTTGGGGAAGGAGATCCTCCCCTAAGGCAGCCCGGGACTTACAGTAAAAGACGGCATCCCTGCCTGCTGGTACAGTTTGGTCACTTAAAGCCATCTCCCATATTGGGCCAGCTGAAACAAAGAAGACAGAAATTGGGGAATCTGTATTGGGCCAGAAGACAGATTTTAGTCTCACGCTTAATCCAAAATATAGACAGAAATTGGGGGATCTGTATTGGGCCAGCTGAAACACAGAAGACAGACTTTAGTCTCACGCTTAATCCAAAATATAGACAGAAATTTGGGGGATCTGTATTGGGCCAGCTGAAACACAGAAGACAGACTTTAGTCTCACACTTAATCCAAAATATAGACAGAAATTGGGGGATCTGTATTGGGCCAGCTGAAACACAGAAGACAGACTTTAGTCTCACACTTAATCCAAAATATAGACAGAAATTGGGGGATCTGTATTGGGCCAGCTGAAACACAGAAGACAGACTTTAGTCTCACGCTTAATCCAAAATATAGACAGAAATTTGGGGGATCTGTATTGGGCCAGCTGAAACACAGAAGACAGACTTTAGTCTCACACTTAATCCAAAATATAGTCAGAAATTGGGGGATCTGTATTGGGCCAGCTGAAACAAAGAAGATAGACTTTAGTCTCACACTTAATCCAAAATATAGACAGAAATTGGGGGATATGTATTGGGCCAGCTGAAACACAGAATACAGACTTTAGTCTCACGCTTAATCCAAAATATAGACAGAAATTGGGGGATCTGTACTGGGCCAGCTGAAACACAGAAGATAGACTTTAGTCTCACACTTAATCCAAAATATAGACAGTATTGGGGGAATCTGTATTGGGCCAGCTGAAACACAGAAGACAGACTTTAGTCTCACACTTAATCCAAAATATAGACAGAAATGGGGGATCTGTATTGGGCCAGCTGAAACACAGAGGACAGACTTTAGTCTCACGCTTAATCCAAAATATAGACAGAAATTGGGGGATCTGTATTGGGCCAGCTGAAACACAGAGGACAGACTTTAGTCTCACACTTAATCCAAAATATAGACAGAAATTGGGGAATCTGTATTGGGCCAGCAGAAACACAGAAGACAGATTTTAGTCTCACACTTAATCCAAAAGATCGATAGAAATTGGGGGATCTGTACTGGGCCAGCTGAAACACAGAGGACGGAATTTCGTCTCACACTTAATCTTAAATATCAAGAGAAATTGGGGAATGTGTTAAATTAAATACCGAAAACAAATACCTCGTATTTGTTCATCCATCTGGGCCCTATTACCCAAATTGATCAGTCTGTTACACCATGTTGAGATAGACACCCGTAGACGCTTCGTGACAGGCTAAAGTAACCCCACTTTCACTGCATATGATATTTGAATGGCCATGGAAGACAAGTCAGACCACCTTGTGGTGATGTCAAGTGGCAGTTAACACAACAATGAACAGTGTTTCATTCTTTGTTTGTTTGTTGCTTAACGCCACACTCAGTAATATTCCCGCTACATTGCACCATTCTGTACATAGTCGAGTCTGGACCAAACAATCCTGTGTACAGCATCATGAGGATAAAATTGGGATACGATTATACGTGAGTGAGTGAGTGAATTTAGTTTTACGCTGCACTCAGCAATATTCCAGCTATATGGTGGCGGTCTGTAAATACTCGAGTCTAGACCAGACGATCCAGTGATCAACAGCATGAGAATCGATCTGCGCAATTGGGAACCGATGACATGTGTCAAACACGTCAGTGAGCCTGACCACCCGATCCCGTTAGTCGCCTCTTACGACAAGCATGGGTTACTGAAGGCCCATTTTAACCCTGATCTTCACGGGTCACGATTATATGTGTCAACTAAGTTAGCAACCCTGACCACCCGATCCCGTTAGTATTTCATTCAGTTGTCACAGTATTGATATGGTGCTACCAAACCAAGGTAGGGCTGGCTAAAATAATCGGAAATATCGTCGATAGGAAGAATTGTTGACGATTATCGATATGAAACTTGTGTTATCGATTATATCGTACATTAACTTTTTGTGATGGAAAACAGTGTTGTTGTTTTTATTTTCTCACACAATATTCAATTTTAGAACTATAATCATGACCTGGGCCCTTATTCTCGAAACGTTCGTAGCCCTAAGAATTCATGATCGTAGCCAATGTGTTCATAGGGCTACGAACGTTTCGAGAATAGCAAGCCTGCTTCTAAATTATGTTCAGAACTCTGTTTTGTTAATAATCCATGCAAAAACATGACACTACTCACCAGTAATGTGAAATATGTTCATTTCTTTCAGACAGTTGTGCCATTTTTGCTCAAAGTTATGTTTCCAATATTTATCGATAATCGATCGATATTAAGCTAACGATTATTGATCTTCATGCTGTATATCGATAGCCAGCCCTAAACATTGGATCATAATTGTGACTTAATTAAGGGCCGCAACTATTCACAGCGAAAAAGTGAGTGAATTTAGTTTTACGCCGCTTTTAGCAATATTCCCGCAATATCGCGGCGGGGGACGCCAGAAATGGGCTTCACGCATTGTACCCATGTGGGGAATCGAACCCGGGTCTTCGGCGTGACGGGCAAACGCTTTAACCTCTGGGCTACCGCACCAACCCGCGCAACAAGAAAGACACAACCGGCAAAAGTGCAGAAGAACTTACACGTCACATCCAGAAAGATGGATATTTGGACTGTGCCGGCAGAGTTCGTCCCGATGCATGTGTACATGCCCTCGTCATTCTCCACCAGATTTAATATCTTCAGTTTCCTGTTGTCCTTGTCGAAGGCGTATTTAGTACTTGCTGAGATGGTGCTACCGTCCTTCTGCCATGTGACTGTTGGGAGGGGGCTGACAACACAGGTACAAACAGGTTAAGTGAATGTTCTCAAATACAGTATTCATCCTAATAAACATTTCAGAAAGTGTACACAACATACGCAAAGGTTCTGACGCAATGTTCTCAAATACAGTATTCATTCTAATAAACATTTCAGAAAGCGTACACGACAGCATGCGAGAAGGTTTGACGCAATGTTCTCAAATACAGTATACATCCTAATAAACATTTCAGAAAGCGTACACGACAACATGCGAGAAGGTTTGACGCAATGTTCTCAAATACAGTATTCATCCTAATAAACATTTCAGAAAGCGTACACGACAACATGCGAGAAGGTTTGACGCAATGTTCTCAAATACAGTATACATCCTAATAAACATTTCAGAAAGCGTACACGACAACATGCGAGAAGGTTTGACGCAATGTTCTCAAATACAGTATTCATCCTAATAAACATTTCAGAAAGCGTACACGACAACATGCGAGAAGGTTTGACGCAATGTTCTCAAATACAGTATACATCCTAATAAACATTTCAGAAAGCGTACACGACAACATGCGAGAAGGTTTGACGCAATGTTCTCAAATACAGTATACATCCTAATAAACATTTCAGAAAGCGTACACGACAACATGCGAGAAGGTTTGACGCAATGTTCTCAAATACAGTATTCATCCTAATAAACATTTCAGAAAGCGTACACGACAACATGCGAGAAGGTTTGACGCAATGTTCTCAAATACAGTATACATTCTAATAAACATTTCAGAAAGCGTACACGACAACATGCGAGAAGGTTCTGACGCTGCTGTATCAGTAACTTGTAATGTTGTATTTGAGGGACTTATTTGACAAGCAGGTCAATGTTTAAATAGGTGATTTCTTCAGGTATAGAATCATTGAGTACATAGAAAATAATCCAGATATTTGTGTTGCTCAAAGCTCCTTCATGTAAGATCATGTAGGGGTTTACATCTTGAAAATTAAATGCACCCAAAATATCTCCCTGCATGTGCTTGAGAGCAGGATACGCTAAAGTTTCGCGAACGCTTTGTATGGTCACTATTTCATAATAATTTATACTCATGATATACTGACTGACTGAGTTTGGTTTTACGCCGCTTTTAGCTATATTCCAGCAACATCACGGAGGGGGACACCAGAAATGGGCTTCACACATTGTGCCCATGTGGGGATTCGAACCCGGGTCTTCGGCGTGACGGGCCAACGCTTTAACCATTAGGCTACCCCACCGCCCCACTCATGATATAGTCGTCATGCTTATGATATAGTCGGAACGCACATTCGATTCCACTTTTGGTAGATTTTTCTTATGAATATAGAAAGGGTCTATCGTTCTTGCTTTTTTGTAATTTCCTTCTTACAAACTATGCAAGGGGTGAAGGTGTATCAATAATGTTTTCGTCCATATATACTCTTCAAAAAAAGTAATAGAACGTCATTATTGAAAAATTGGGAGATATATCGGAGTAAATAAATGTTGATATGATAGCAATGAATGTGTTTAGAGTGCATCACCACTTGCACTTCCTTTGCATTGGTACGATTTCATTTTCAAATAAAAAAACGGTTGGAAACAAACACTAACAACTGTGTGATGCAAGATGATTGTCAAAATGAATGGTCTACTGTGATTTATCGACCTTCTTGAAAACCGTCAAAATCAAGAATGACACACCATGCACGTGTGTGGGGCTACTGTGCTGTGCACGTGCATCCCATGCGTTGTGTACAGAGAAATGGTGCAGCGTTCATAAGATGTCTGTCTTTGAAAAGTTTGTTAACGCTTATACTTCCTATCCAAACTGAAAGTTCAGGTTCCCCTACTTTGTGTAAGCGTATATAGTCCAAGTATAGTAAGTGGTTATATAGACACATTTATTTTGTTCATCTGTTACCGATTTGTGCATACATATACTTCCTTCGTCGAGAGAGGAAACATCCTAACTGAAGTGGGGACTGATTTGGGAAAACAGTTTGTTAGCAGGCAAAACTGATAACTGGTGCATTTATGTGTAGTTTTGACCAGAACAAATACCTGTATACAAATAACATGTCAATATTAACACTTGATATCAGTGTATGAAATAAACCAAAAATCCAGCCAGACATCAGGGCTGGTAACATTTTGAAGTTACCAGCCCCGATGTCTATAAAATTACTTGGTCGATAAAATTATTTGTTCTGGATTTAACCAGACCAAATATGGTGAATTTACTCAGATGTATGGAAGATAAAAACAATTTACCAGACCATCGGGCTGACGAGCTGTAAATTTAGACCGTCCGTCAGAAATCTAGACCGTCTCGGGCGGTCGGACGGGCCTTATTTCATACACTGTTGATATATTCTACGAGATCTATCATGAAACGAACTACACTCACAATCCACTGTACACACACTCCAACTCCGCTGTCTGGGACCGTAGGAATACTGCAGGTTTAGTTTCATACTCGAGTTTAGGCTTTATATATGGTTTACCTGAAACAAAATGCACAATTATAGAATGATGGAAATGTCTGCTCAGTTGTGAAAAAGGCCATATAATGGATAACTAGATTGTGTCACGTCACAGTACTTTATATCCACGCAGAACACAAGACAATACAGCGCCCATTGTTTTTAAAAAGGGTGTACCAGGGCCCCGTTCCTCAAAGCGATCGTAGCGCTACGACTGTCGTAAGTCTATGTTGAAGTATGGGAGTTACGATCACCTTATCGCTACGATCGCTTTGAGGAACGGGGCCTAGGACAAGTAGTGCTAGGTAGAATGTAGAGACTGTACGAGGGTCGATCAAAAAGTACGTAGACAAACTATAATCTCGATGTCCAATGTTTCAAAAGCTTCCATTTTATTTTGAAGGAATCGTTAGCAAAGTCATATCCAAAATTTCACATGTGTGGGTAATGTGGTTAACCAGATATTTGTCGTCACAACACATTGGGGTATAATATTTCTAACAAAACTGCAGAACATGAAAAACAATCTGTCATTTGGTACCTCTTGGATAATGGTATGCCCTCAGTGTATATCATATAAAATATGTTCAGTATAGTATTGGATGACTTTCCGTCATAATCAACAGTCAAAGATTTGGATTGCTTAATTTCATGTTTAGTCGAGGGCTGTTTTTTAAGGACACCCCCATTTCATCTTCCTAAAACATTGTGTCCAGATATTCAAGCTGGTACTGTTTACAATATATTGTGAGTTGACACTTGTGTGACCATTCAGTGTTTAGTTTGAACCATTGGCATCATGCATGAATAAGTGATTACGTCACCTGAAAGGGGATGGGTAGTGTCTACAAAACAAGCTCTTTCAGTCAACATGAAGGGCGGAGTCACTTTAACAAACAATTGTCATTTCAAATTGCTTTTTTATGAATAGAACTTTAATATCTAAGTGTGATTCTATGGGACTTATATCAATCTCAAAGACACAAAATATTTCTTGCACATTTTGTTTCCTGAAGTTTGTGATGCATGTTAATGCTAAATACAAGTTATGTTATATTCAGTAATGTTCAGCATTGTTAAACCATGCATGAATGAGTGTATTGTACAGTGGCCTAGTGGTTAACACATTAGACTTGTGATCAAAAGAGCTAGGGTTCAAATCCAGCGTAATGGCAAAAACTTTTGTAAATTTAATCAGTAAATATATAGCCTCATTTTCATTATTGATGGTCACATGACCTAACCATTGCACAAAATCTTCATGCAAAGGTTGATTCACTGTGTTATCCACATGGTCACTTGGCTGTCTGCAAATCTCTCCGTATGGCAACACAAATGTGAGTACTTTTAATCATACATTGTATAACTTTATATGACATTTGAATAGTATATGTTGTTGGAGTTATCATGGGAATATTTTGACCATTATTATTGTGTATTTTGATAGAAAGCTGCTATTGAAGCATGTTACTCAAATGCGTTGTCGGACAATCTTCAAACGTTTTACCTAACAATTTTGAATAGCTATATTTGATAATTATGAAATCCTATATTTGAAAATTCAGAAAAGTTATATTTAAATGCTGTAATTGATGTATTAGCTAAAAGAATCATTTTGTTTCTTTTAGTTTCTTAAACCTCATCGATGGACCGAGTCATGTCAACGATAATAAGCCAATGACTTGTCACCGACTACCGAAAATCGTAACATTAATAAATCCCTGTCGATGCGAGTTTTCGAGTTGTGTTCTTGCATCTACAATGCATTTATTGTAGATTTTGCGTCTTACCAAGATGAAAGGTCAAGCAAAATGGGGATCGTGAGACTGTAACATAGCAAAACCAAATTGCTTGGGGTTGGCAGATAATATGTAGAAAAACAAAACATAAATATAACTGCATTTGTATCGTTTTCTTGGTGATTCTACATACTTTTTGATCGCCCCTCGTACATTATCGCAGGTCACTCATTGTGGCATTAGAAGCTCAAGTCCACGAAATGCAAATCCACTATCTGCGCACATTCTCTCCTCACACTAGAAACTTCATACAGTGAAATCAGGATGTGTCTGTTTTGTGCAAACCCTCTACCGATTCGTGCACGATATCATACTAAAGTTCATCTTCTTATGCCGGTGTCCATGGATCAGTGCTCCGAGACAATGGAAACTGCACGGTCTGGAAATGTCTACCGATTAATTGGCTCACACAATAAAACGGAATTCATTATTCCTAGGATAAGTAGCCACAATCACAACGTTTACAATAGTGTTATTTTTGTATGACATTCCCAACGTCCTAGCAATACACAAGGTGCCATTGTTCTGTATAGTTATGTATTTTTATGTATCATAATCTTGGTGATATTGCCACAAAGTATTTTATGAGTTTTACACTTTATACAGTTTTATTTTAACGCAATTTTAATGTATAATCGTGTCTCGTAGACCTGAAAGGCTGGATATTGTCTTCAACTGGTCGACGAAATGCATATGTATGTCTAGAAAATGTGACACGGAAATAAACTAATTTTCTTTTTCTTCTACATTTCAAAGGGAATATGTGATCTCGGTCGAACCTCGTACGGATTCGGTTTATCTAGTTCTTGTTTCCAAGGCTATTATCGCTAGAAACTAATATCCGTTCTTAGTTATTTGTTAGATCCTTAAAGTTTGTTACCAAACCTTGTCCCATGTATGATTTGTTTCCATCATAACAGAACGATGTATGTGTATGACTGGTAGGCTATCATAAACCGACTGACAGGTCGACGCATAAAGTAGCATCTGGCTGGGGTATTTTGCACTAAGTGCAGAAAAGGGAGAAATAGACAGAACATTTTCAAAAATGTGTGGTACAATATATACAAGTTCAGATACTGTCTGGGGCGGTGGGGTAGTCTAGTGGTTAAAGCGTTGGCTCGTCACGCCGAAGACCCGGGTTCGAATCCCCACATGGGTACAATAAGTGAAGCCCATTTCTGGTGTCCCCCCTCCGTGATATTGCTGGAATATTGCTAAAACCAAACTCAGTCAGTCAGTCAGTCAGATAGTGTCTCTCTTTCAGATAAAATGTTTTCATAAAATCATCATGAACCGGATAATACAAATGGCCTAAAGCGCCAATAAAAGGTGTATATTATGTAAACCCTCCCAAGGCTATAGTATAATGAGTGTTAACTATATGTCGTAACAGTGGGGAGACCAATCCAAAGCCCCATAATGCCGTTAGACAGCCCGCAATGTGATGCTGTTTCAGTCTCCAATAAGAAAAGTGTCGAGAGAAACATGTTTTATAACGGTGCATAAACTTGATCAGAGATTTCAAACTAGGCATCAAGTTAACCGGCAAACCGTGATTAAAACAAATGTCTCCATATTAATCAGATGTAAGTCTATTAATTGTTGATAATTTTTATCTAAAAAAGGTTCTGTTTGCGCGGCTGCATCCGTGGCAGCGGGCACAGCGACTGGATATTTGGGTTGCGCAAAACATAGCAAAGCACATGTCCATGTAACCAAGTGATGGATTCGTGTTCAAACTGAATTGAGGAATAGATGAATAGCAGTATAACAATTACTATAACAATACTAATTGACGTTAGTTACATATATGTTAGCGACAGCATTCTGTTAGTTCAATCCAGGGCCCCGTTCCTCAAAGCGATCGTAGCGCTACGACAGTCGTAACTCCCATACTTTAACATAGACTTACGACTGTCGTAGCGCTACGATTGCTTTGAGGAACGGGGCCCAGAATGACGTATATATTTGTATAGGTATTTGAGTAGTTTAGTGACTTGCATTCAATATTCATCATAAACACACATTAACAGGTTAAATGGTTAAAACTTGAACCAATGGACAGATTGTGTTTTGGAAAGACAGGAACTTGCACCAAATATGTCACGTGCATCAACAGAACAATAACCAACTGATGAAAAGCTAACGAGATGGAGCTGATCCATGTAGCCAGTGATATGAAATACATGCTATTTGTACATTGTATGGCTGCATGACGGAAATACTAATGTGAGTTTGAACATCGTTTCGACGAACGTATTGCAAATGATACTTGGCATACGACAAAAGGAATCAACAGGGAACTTAAACCTCCCGCTAAGTGTGAGTGAGTGACTTCGTACGAAAAAAAGTTCGTACAAGTTTACTTCTGTCGAGACACACTGCTTCTGGGCACTGAACACGACGAAAACACTATTTTCATAGTTTTACCATAACACGATCGTTGACATTCGGATTCCCAATGTGGTCATGAAAAACATTACAACCCAACAAACACACTGTCGAAATTACCAATTGTCATTGATTTTTGAGAAATACTTTTTTCCCAAAACTGAAAATATACCAAAGGATGAAGTTCGATGCAGTGATACGCATTATGTTTTGATAACTCTGCATATATAGATCACAACAAAGGTGTTCGTTCTCATCCCAGGATAAATTTGAATGCGTTGGACACTAAGGCCATTCCGCAGAAATAGTTCAGGATGTAAGCCAACACCTATAAGGAAATGACAGGAAGGTTTTCAAACGTTTGTAGAAGCATCTTGGAAGTGTTTGATAGATACATAACACCTTTAATGGGGAGTGTAATGTCACACAAACTTACAGGCTCGTGACATATATATTTCGACACTTGACGTCATTTCCATAGACTTACATGTTATTTCAGTGTAGCATAAATAATTTTCATGAAGTGAGTTTAGGATAGATCTTTGTAAAATTTGACATACAAATTTGAAATCATCTCTGCTCTGTTTCAGTTTAACTTTCCGACCACTGTTTAACTAATGACATCACATTTATCAACTTACGTATAGTTCCACAATGCACAACCCCATAGGCCGCCATGTTAAAGGAGTTCAGGGCACTGTACACATGTTGATTAAATTGTTGCCATTCGATAGATAAGCAACGGAAAAATATACAGAAATTACGTGAGTGCACAATTTGACTTGGATCATACGAAAATTAAATTCATGAAAAATATTTTTGCACACTAAATTAACATGTAAGTCTATTGAAGTTACGTCAAGTGTCCGAATATAACTGGCACGGGTCTGTACGTCTTTGATGTTTGCCTGCCGTTAACCAATTAACCATTGAAATGTTTGTGTTACAATCACCTGTCAGATTGCTCGTATTAGCTCCGCCCTCCGATAGTTCCTACCACAAATACTGCTTTAAGGACAACCATTACATAACCATTTCACTAGCCTAAGCTCACACATATTCCAGATTTATCTACTTCCTCAACATAAAACATATTTACTTACAAGGATATGCACTGAATGGACAGAATGGATACACGTGTATGTAGATGCAACAATGCCCAATCACTGCTCCAGAACAATGTATTCTTACACCGTGATAGTACATTATTTAACCTTTTCATAATTTCAAGGGAGACAACTGCCAACTTAATCATTGTATGAATATGCCAACACAAATCCTATCTTTGATAGCTAAATATTCAATGATAGGTTGATAGCATGAGTAGTTTAATGACCACGTTGGGTAATTTCTGCTGCCGTCATTTTGATGTCAATTTCGTACATTATATTATGTTGATGTCAATTTTTAGAGACTGCAACGCATGTGAGTTTTAAATATAATGGGATATTCATGTAGAACATTCACTATTGAAAATATAATTCAGCTAGGAATCTGGGGCATTTTTAATATTCTCTCATGATGGTTTCAATGGGAGTACAACACGCATTGTAACAAACAATATCACGACATCATGATACATGCAGATATATAAAAGGGGATACAACAAGGTGGAATAAGGGTTATATGTAAAGAAAGGGATAGTGATATAAACAATGTAAAACAATACTGACATGAACATTACGTTCAATTAAAATGCATATCTGTTACAAAGCAATCGATACTCACTGGCAACCGGAGTAACTGCCAGACTCTTTGGACTGCCCAGTCGGATGGTGTCGAGGATATTGTTATATATGGCACACTTGTACAGGTTGACGTTTGTCTGATCACTTGGCTCCAGGTAGATAAAATGAAGAGTCCCTGTAAAAGATTTTGTCTTAAATACAATATCATATAATGTCATACAAAGACTTTTAAATTGGAATCTGTTGTTTCATTAAGTGTATATGTTATGAGAACATGTATTCAAATCCAAAAATATCAACACGTTTCCAGTTGAAACAATATTCTGGATTCAATGAAAGGGATGGAAGAGTTTGTAAAATTGTATTTTATTAGATACAAAAGTAAAACATAAATAATGTATATATTATACACATTTTTTGGGTCTACCACGCTTTTGGTTACTAATGAGTCTGAACATGCTGCAAAGTTGTTTCTTAGCATAGTGGTAAAATGGGTGGGTTAGGTCAAACAAGAAATATATGCTCAAAAAAAGTTAAGGACCACCCCGATTTTCAATATTCAAGTATATAATAGTTCAAATTATGATACGTATAATACTTAAATATTGAACATATATTTAACAAGCTGACTATACACTGTGCCGTGGATTGTTTTGTGAAAAATCGAATTGTTTTGCCATTGCTGACTTTGGTTCTTTCAAATATGCAATGCTCTGTAACAGTAACACCGACATCCAGCTAAATACTTTATCTCTGTTCAAAGGTCACCTTGATCGTCAATATGGATTCTGCTGCCTTCCTCCACTTGCTTTTTAGCACCGGCTGTTTCTTCCAAAAACCAGCTGAATTTAGCCTTTGGGACACTTTCCGGAACGTCTGTGCACAGCAGCTTCGCGTAGGCACCTTCGTTTTTCTGTATGGATTCAGTAGGGACGACAGGCCAGTTGGCACCAAGAGCTGTAAACAGTGAATGATTTGTGTTTTCGTTGCATTTGGTGAGGAGAGGTGATAACAACAGCGCCGAACAGCCGAAACAGGATCCACTAAAAGACAAAGACTGGTTAATGGAAACCCTCCAGTATGTTCATCATGCATTGTGTAAACCACAATCTCATCAATGATCTCTTGATGAACGTTTTGCTATGTATAATCAAAAGCTATCGAAACTGTGATGATTATCACATAATGGATAGTGTTATCCATGCGGTAACCAAGATCCGAAAAATGCAAAAGCTTAAGGTACAGCCGATGTGACTGTAAATCTTAACTCACTCCCTCACCCTATATTGCATTTTTTCAGCGTGATCTTCGCATCATGGTATTAATTGGCTTATATCAATATAGCCTTGCTGTCTATTTTGCAGCTAAATATGAACGTGTAAGACACAGCAGGTGGAAGTACAACACAGAGCCTCCCCCGTTATTCCGGGGCAATTTCGTTTGCATTAGTTTTACATTTTCATATTAACGAGGCATAGTATATATCAGCGCCTTGAGCATGCACTAGTTGCCTGGATATGTGCGCTATATAAATATCCTATAATAAAAAAATAAATTAAAAAAATAGGTACGGAACACTGTCACTGTATACATGTTGGGGTATCCAGCGTCCGGAAAGACGGGGTTCCGGATTAACAGGTCCAGACTGTTTTTGTTTTACTGTACAAGTATAATGCAGTACAAGTATATATCTACTCACAAACTTCTCTGACAAGGATGACGGGAGACACGGCTACTGGATTGATCTGTGTGTTGACGGTGTTTTGCGCCCCACACTGGTATTTACCCTCTTCTCTGTTGGTGAAGCTGGGTATGGTGAGATTGCCAGTGACAGAATCTACCTGCGTGATACTATCAGAGACGATTATGGTCCCATCTTTATACCATTTGTACCTGTAAACAAAAGGGTATCAGTGGAACTTGTGAGTCTCTGATGGGATTTTACAATGTTAACACCTCTGGGGTTCGGAGTTTCAGTAGAACCTCTTCGGTCCAACACACGCATGTAAGAATACACAATATCATTTAGAAAGTGGTAGATTTAAGTACTTTAGTTGTACTTGTGTGAATGACTCGCGACTCCCGGAGGGGACTCAACCCAACACAAGTACTGGAATAGCTAGAACACCCTGGTCAACCCAACAAAAGTACTGGAATGGATAGTACACCCTGGTCAACCCAACATAAGTACTGGAATAGTTAGAACACCCTGGTCAACCCAACACATTTACTGGATTAGTTAAAACACCCTGGTCAACCCAACACAAGTACTGGAATAGTAAGTACACCCTGGTCAACCCAACAAAAGTACTGGAATAGTTAGAACACCCTGGTCAACCCAACACAAGTACTGGAGTAGTTAGAACACCCTTGTCAACCCAACACATTCTCTGGAATAGTTGAAACACCCTGGTCAACCCAACACAAGGACTCGAATAGTAGGTACACCCTGGTCAACCCAACACAAGGACTCGAATAGTTAGTACACCCTGGTCAACCCAACACAAGTACTGGAATAATAAGTACACCCTGGTCAACCCAACACAAGTACTGGAATAGTTAGTACACCCTGGTCAACCCCAACACAAGTACTGGAATAGTTAGTACACCCTAGTCAACCCAACACAGGTACTGGAATAGTTAGAACACCCTGGTAAACCCAACACAAGTACTGGAATAGTTGAAACACCCTGGTCAACCCAACACAAGTACTAGAATAGTTAGTACACCCTGGTCAACCCAACACAAGTACTGGAATAGTTAGTACACCCTGGTCAACCCAACTTAAGGACTGGAATAGTTAGAACACCCTGGTCAACCCAACACAAGTACTGGAATAGTTAGTACACCCTGCTCAACCCAACACAAGGACTCGAATAGTTAATACACCCAGGTCAACCCAACACAAGTAGTGGAATAGTTAGTACACCCTTGTCAACCTCAACACAAGTACTGAAACAGTTAAAACACCCTGGTCAACCCAACACAAGTACTGGAATAGTTAGAACACCCTGGTCAACCCAACACAAGAACTGGAATAGTTAGAACACCCTGGTCAACCTAACACAAGTACTGGAATAGATGAAACACCCTGGTCAACCCAACACAAGTACTGGAATAGTTAGTACACCCTGGTCAACCCAACACAAGTACTGGAATAGTAAGTACACCCTGGTCAACCCAACACAAGTACTGGAATAGTTGTAACATCCTGGTCAACCCAACACAAGTACTGGAATAGTTAAAACACCCTGGTCAACCCAACACAAGTACTGGAATAGTTGAAACATCCTGGTCAACCCAACATAAGTACAGGAATAGTTAAAACACCCTGGTCAACCCAACACAAGTACTAGAATAGTTAAAACACCCTGGTCAACCCAACACAAGTACTGGAATAATTAGTACACCCTTGTCAATCCAACATAAGTACTAGAATAGTTAGAACACCCTCGTCAACCCAACACAAGTACTGGAATAGTTGAAACACACTGGTAAACCCAACACAAGTACTGGAATAGTTAGAACACCCTGGTCAACCCAACACAAGTACTGGAATAGTTAGAACACCCTGGTCAACCCAACACAAGAACTGGAATAGTTAGAACACCCTGGTCAACCCAACACAAGTACTGGAATAGTTGAAACACCCTTGTCAACCCAACACAAGTACTGGAATAGTTAGTACACCCTGGTCAACCCAACACAAGTACTGGAATAGTAAGTACACCCTGGTCAACCCAACACAAGAACTGGAATAGTTAGTACACCCTTGTCAACCCAACACAAGTCCTGGAATAGTTGAAACACCCTGGTCAACCCAACACAAGTACTGGAATAGTTAAAACACCCTGGCCAACCCAGCACAAGTACTCGAATAGTTAGTACACCCTGGTCAACCCAACACAAGTACTGGAATAATTAGTACACCCTTGTCAATCCAACATACGTACTAGAATAGTTAGTACACCCTGGTCAACCAAACACAAGTACTGGATTAGTTAGTACACCCTCGTCAACCCAACACAAGTACTGGAATAGTTAGTACACCTGGTCAACCCAACACAAGTACTGGAGAAGTTAAAACACCCTGGTCAACCCAACACAAGTACTGGAATAGTTAGTACACCCTGGCCAACCCTGGTCCCAACACAAGTACTGGAATCAGCCCAACACAAGTTAGAACACCCTGGTCAACCCAACACAAGTACTGGAATAGTTAGTACACCCTGGTCAGCCCAACACAAGTACTGGGGTTAGTACACCCTGGTCAACCCAACACAAGTACTGGAATAGTTAGTACACCCTGGTCAACCCAACACAAGTACTGGAATAGTTAGTACACCCTGGTCAACCCAACACAAGTACTGGAATAGTTAGTACACCCTGGTCAACCCAACACAAGTACTGGAAGTTAGTGTCCTAAAACCCTGGTCAACCCAACACAGACTGCCAGTTACACCCTGGCAGACACAAGTACTAAAACAACAACATTTACGATAGTTCAGTGAACAGATTATCAGTACGAAAGTACACCCTTGTCAACGGTGTACACATTACAGCCATGGAATAAACAACAACATCTACGGTTCAGTGAACAGATTATCTACTACCTGTTACCTACACATTATAATGGAATAGTCCAAATAAAAACACAGGAACAAACTGAAGCTAGATTATTTATTATTAAAGATGGACGAAAAGACAGTAATTTGATTTTTTATTGCTGCAATATAAAAACAATTTATTTTGATAAACATTTCGGTTTAACCTTCTCGTCTAACGGGAGTCGGCATCATCATATTGAAAACATTAGCTTAGCTATTAGAAATTGCGACACTGTTGTATCATATGAATCAAATAAAGACAAATGTGAACCTAAATATTATTCATATGGAATAAAGAAGTTATATGTTTTGCACACAATATTAAGATATATGACGATTGCACTTAATTACGATTTATTTAGAATAAATATTTAAAATATGACGCATTATGAGAATGTTTTTTATTACTTCCTTGAATATCCATTGTATGCTATTCAAAGACATAAACTGTTACAATCTTTAGAAAGTATTGTTAAAATCAGACCACTGATTGGTATTAATCTGATCTTTCATGGCAATGCAGGTGTCTCATTTACTGCAAATCAGAAATGTTTTCAAATATGTACATATCTATATCTCTCCAACAAAACTTCTGTTGTACATATGCTATGATTGGGAGGGGGCTTTTCTATCAATAAACTCAATCAAACCTCTCAGTGACAAACCTGTTTTTATATTCGATAGTAATTGATAGTAAAATCAATTTTGAGAAGAGAAATCATTTATCATTTAATCACAACAAAGTTCTATTTACCCACAATCAAACTTCGCAGTAACGAACCTGTTTCAGGCTCACCCTGCTCTACTCACTAAACAGTGGATTGTTCCATTATACCCGTAGGTGTTGCCCTAATTAACCTTCTAGTTCAGTGTCTGTCAATTGGGTGTCTGTCAAATGGGTGTCTGTCAATTGGGAGATAACCTTGTCAACCGAACAGAAGTACTGGAATAGTTAGTACACCCTGGTCAACCCAACACAAGTACTGGAATAGTTAGTACACCCTTGTCAACCCAACACAAGTACTAGAATAGTTAGTACACCCTGGTCAACCCAACACAAGTACTAGAATAGAAATGTATGAAATACTGTGTATCAAACGTCGTACTTACGTAGGGACAGGGTCGCCCTTGGCTTCACAAGCCAAAAGAACTTTGTTATCCTTAATGTATAATGTTTGACGCACCGTTGGTTCCGTAATGTCTGGTGTTGTTTCTGAAAAGAAATGAATACCTATTATAGCCAAAAAGACTACCTGACATGTTCACAGTTGAGTACTGTATAGAGCATTATATAATAGCCGGACCTATGCTGGTCGCGGGAGAATCAATCGGGGAGTGTTTAAATCTCGGGCCAAGAATGGGTCAAGACAGGCCAACGATGTTATTGGCTAATTACCCCATTATCGACAATCATGCTACAATGTATTAAAGCAACATACAAAAAATATCAAAATAAATTTGAGATGAAACTCGAAATGCTTCACAGTACAATAAAGCATGAGTTGGAAAATCTGAAAACAATTTATTTTCTTATTCTGTTTAAATCTTTAATCCTTGCAAAGACCCGAGGGCCTGTGGGTCACACTAGGTGACCTGGTTCACTGCGTATCATTGTACCTGGCCGTAGATCGTTACTCACAATATTCATTATTATGTTTTGTACGAGGAGCTGGAATATTGCTGAGCGTGACGTTTAACAACACACAGCAGTACATGTAACACGCAAGGAGACACATCCTCGTTTTCACAGTCCTACATAACATTGATCAGGCAGACCATGCATTGGAAACGCCCGGTGTCCAAACAATACTTTAACATAAATCGTCAGAAAATGCTCTTGAATTTGCCCTTTCTGTCGTTTCTGGTAAGTGAGACGTGAACGTAAATAACGCAAAGCCGTATGTGCATGCAGTACCTACTGACTATAATCTAATGCCGATGGTGCTCATAAGCAGAGGATCCATGACGAGTCACTTAATTTGGGAAATGTCAACCAAGTCTTAGTTGATAGCCATTGGCCGAACCATTGAAACGGCGTCAAACCATTTTCACTCACTCATACATCTTAGGTAACTAATGGAAAATGTATATAATTGTAACCTTTTCATGTGATATAGACAACATATCGGTTAAATCTGGGGTTTTGAACATAGCCACGCAAAAGCAAGAAAATACTACTTAGTGTTGCTACTGACAACTTCAGAACACAGAATTATGTTCCAATGTATTGCTTCAGTATAAGTGCGACAAGCTGAACGTAAGATAGATGATTCACACTTTGAAACATTTACGGTTTTAACGCACAGCCCTAATAGCTATTAAGCGATTCTACAGCTGCATCGGCTGCAAGATAACCTTGAGAGGGCGGTAGGGGCATAACGGTCGCTGTAGGAACGGGTCCATTGTCGCGAAGGGGGAACCACATACCCGCGAGACCACCCTCACGCCCTTCCCTCCTGCCCCGATCACAGATCACCTGATAAGGCCCACCAGACGCGTCACCCACAGCAAACACTTCATATCCTTATCCATTAGTCAACAAAAATCATAAATCATTCTTATCAGTAAAAACTGCAACGCTTTGGTTTGTCGTCTACCTAAACGACATTCGTCTAACAGGCAAATGCATGTCTGAAGTATGTTGGACGCTTTTATTCTGCTTGTCTCATAGACTTGGGATCCGATCGATCATGACACATGAGTAGTTTTACACGTGGGTGGACGCTATATTTCTAGGTGTGGTGATGACCTGTCAGTTAGACATGTTTTTATTTCCTGTATGTGCTGGTGATTTGATTTTATTCTTGTTAAAATCAAATATGTATTACTTACTGTGTTAACTATTGTCCTGTACAGCGAGTAGGGTTAACTGTAAAACTCACTCAGCACAGGCAACAATACAACCACTGAGACAACAGACAAAGGTGACTTCCGGTCCATAGTGTGAGAAATTTAACCTTAGTTACCCCAATGAGTCAACAACAGGACAAACGCCATAACCGGTTTGTTGTTTATGGCAAAAAAATGCTCTTTTAATACGCAGTAAATACCAGCACACATAAAACATATTTGTCTTTTTCAAGACTTAGAAATACCAGTATAATAGCATATAGAAGGTCCAAAACCGGAGTCAAGTTCCAACTACTTATCCTTATCCATGATATTATAAAGAGCTTGAAAATGATAACCTCATTTAAATAATCATACCAATGGAATACTACTGTGAAATTGAAACTCGCCCACTTCCAGAGAATATAGTCCTTGAAATGATGATAAACTATTATCCATCCATATAATGTGAACAGTTTATGAGGTGTGTAACATATAAGTGATGACGCGCCATTGCTTGTCACATATAGTGTGTGAGCTTAAGAAGTGTATGAGCTTAAGTTTTGTGGCAGTATGACACACGCGTACCGTAAATTTACTAAAATACTCTCTTTACTACACAAACAGACAAAGTTTTAAAAGGAGTAATTTCCTTGTTTTACTCCATATTGATTAATAACGGGTATCCTGTGTCAATCAATGTGTCATATGTCACCGGATTTGGTTTCATTATTCACCCATGAAGCCTAACAATGCATCCGTTATTTGATGCGGTCGTTCAACGAATTCATACAATGAAAATGCAATATCTTATTATAACATATGTTATATTTGGGATTACACTTTCTTAGTAAAGTACAAATTCTAGTACTTTTTGAGTTGAGTCCCATCCGGGATTCGAACCCACACCCTCAGAGTCAGGCACCTAATCTCCAGCACATGTCCTTAGTCGCCTCTTGCGGCAAGCATGGGTTACTGAAGATCAATATTCTAACCCGGACCTTCACGGGTTGCTTACTATGACGTTTGCTTACTATATTGCTTACTATATATCTGACTGACTGACTGACTGACTGAGTTTAGTTTTACGCCGCTTTTAGCAATATTCCAGCAATATCACGGCGGGGGACACCAGAAATGGGCTTAACACATTGTGCCCATGTGGGGAATCGAACCCGGGTCTTCGGCGTGACGAGCCAACGCTTTAACCACTAGGCTACCCCACCGCCCCTATATATCTGACGTTGTACTTCCGTTGCTCGCTGTGTGCTGCACCTTCTACTTATTCACCAATACCAGTGATCCTGTCAGAATACATGGTGTTTAGCAGTACTAGCATATTACTACATGTTATGTACGAGGGTCGTTCTAAAAGTAGTCAGCCTAACTATATTCTCGATGTCCAATGGTAGAAAAGCTTCCATTTTATTTTGAAGGAATCATTAGCAAAGCCATATCCAAAATTTCACATATCCTCGCAGTCCTGTTAAAATCTCGTAAGTCTGCATTTTGCCAAAATTGACTTTAGATGAAAAATACATTCATCTAGTAACAATGCATTTTCAGTCAAATTCTCATAACAATCCTCCAATAATATTCCAAGATACAACCATTTTTCAAAAGCACCTATCCTATTGATATCCAATAATAACATACAAAACCTCGTAAATGTCATGGGTGTTTATTCATTTTAAGACGTTTGTCAGAGGCCGATATAATTATAAGGCTTATCACTGTTGAAACATGGTGACTGTACCATATGTCCTAACGGTTGTTTCCTATTTGTTCTATCAGTTATCAAACTTTGGGGAAGGTGCCTGCATGCACGTACAGAGTTGTGCCCAATAGTTTGCTAAGACTTAGGTAATCAGGGTTGATACAGAACATGTGTTACAATTCGTTCCATTCTTCATCTTTAAGTTACAAAGGCTTTGTAACAATGTGTGCTCATTTTAAGGCGTTTGACTGTATAGTCAGTACAGGTACAGCGCCCCGTGAGACGTCTTTAGGGACGATACTGTAAATGAGATGAAATTTTGGATTGAATAGGGTACCTTACAATAAATCAGGATATAGCAATCAAGAATAAGTGGTCGATTTAGTATTTTCTTACACCGATAAAACATGTCATGCAAATTGGCCTTGAGCCATAAATGATCTTTTCCTTGTTTAAACGTTGTATTGATAATGCAATAATGGTTCTGGCTCGTTGAACAGACACCAGACCGTCTCTTCTTCCTGTTTAATTGTTAATTGAATACATTTAAGTGAAATTACCTGTTTTCAAACTATCCTATTTAATAATAGACTTGATGCAAAACCTCGTATTTTTTATCCAGGCCTAACCCTTTGGAATTAAGGTGCCAAACATGTTTGGTTTCACTGCAAATAATGATGCAAAGTTATGGTTGAAACTCATTGTATTAAGTTTGCACATTAAAAAATGAAACAGGTTTTTTTTATTATCTCAAAACTTAATAAAAGTCAGATACGAGGTTTTGACAGGACTGCGACGATATAATATTGGTAATATGGTTAACGAGATATTAGTCATCACAACACATTTGGGTATAATATTTCACTTCTTTAAGAACTGCTGAAAGTGAAAAACGATCTGTCATTTTGTACCTCTTGGATAATGGTATGCTTTCAGATAATATCATGTAAAATTAGTTCAGTATAGTATTGGATAATTTCCCGTCACAATCAACCTTTAAAGATTTGGATTGCTTGATTTATATTTAGACGGGGCTGTTTTTAAAGGACACACACACACACACACCCCCATTTTAATCTTTCAAAAACATTGTGTCCAGATATTCAAGCTGGCACTGTTTACAATATATTGAGTGCTGACACTTGTGTGACCATTCAGTATTTAGTTTGAACCCTTGGCATCATGTATGCATAAGTGAAAACATTAGAATATGCTATGCCTTATGATTACGTCATCTGAAAGGGGGGATGGGTAGTGTCTCCAAAACAAGCTCTTTCAGTAAACATCATGGGGGAGTCACTTCAACAAGCGATTTTTGCACTCTAACATCTTCGTTTGATTCTAAAGGACTTCTCAAACACCTAAAATGTTTTTT
The DNA here is from genome assembly GCF_003918875.1 of Haliotis rubra. Classification (NCBI taxonomy): domain Eukaryota; kingdom Metazoa; phylum Mollusca; class Gastropoda; order Lepetellida; family Haliotidae; genus Haliotis; species Haliotis rubra. The sequence goes on from NW_025767179.1 coordinate 3,158,255, forward strand.
GCATATATTGTTTCCTGAAGTTTGTGAGATGCATTTATTGCATATGTTGCGGTTTTTGTCGTTGTTGTTTTTGTTTTGTTTTTTGGTTGTTGTCGGGGGGGAGGGTTGTTTGTTTTTTGTTTTGTTTGCTTGGGGGTTTTTTGGTGGTGGTGGTGGTGTGTGTGTGTGTGTGTTTGTGTGTTTTTTGGGGGGGTGTTTTTGTTTTTGTTTTTGTTTTTGTTTTTGGGTTTGGAAAAATATAACATAAAGACAGATGCATTTGCATAATTTTCTAGGTGAGGCCGACTACTTTTGGGACGCCCCTCGTACTGTTGGTTGCCTGATTTATGTCAAACACTGCTTCCATTATAGTACGTAATATCTCAGATGAGGAGGAGGAGGGGGGATAACACGTACGTATATTGCGCTAGGCTCTATACACTCGGTGTATGCTCTAAGCTGTAACACTGTCACCCCGTTGCATTGTGGTATCTACATACAACACTGTCTACAGCGATGCAAGGAATGTAACATTACTACTCACTACTGTTCTCTCTACAACCGCCTTCTACATAAGATATTAGTCCATACATACAACAATACTGCGTACAATGCGTTACCCACGTTTTCATGTCACACACGTAACAATACTGTTTACTGTAGTATCTGATAATTACATACAACAATACCCCTAACTAACAATACATCCTCATCCCATAGATGCCATAATACTGCTTTATATTTAATACTTGAATATGATATAATATAAATATATATATATATATATATACATATATATATACATGTAGATATAGATATATATGTGTGATTCCCTTTCTTTCTCTCTCTCTCTCTCTCGCATGTAACAACAATAATATATATTACAAGCGGCCTCAAGGTAACTAATCACTATGTAGTTCTACTACCTAATGCCTCGTATGCAGCCTATCACCTACAGCAGCGTATCACAGCCTATCTCCTGAGATACAACAATCGAGCTAACGATGTACTCCATGATGCATTAGATATAACTGCTTACAGTAAAATACCTGATGCTATCCATACAATAATACTGCTTACTATATATTACATTAAACCAAAACTCTATCACTTGCCTGATAACGGTGTTAGTACCTACACCGAAACGTCGCACTCATTGCAATAAAGAAGTTGACTATCCATATAACTTGGTTTTCCTTCGACTATACAACTTCTAAAAATGCCTCTCAAAGAAACTCTATGATATTGCTTATATGAGCAATATGATGCTTTAGTTGCAAGACACCTGCTTTATATATTGAGCCTTCTGCCTTTGATGTGACATCTCTACACAATATGTCTATTAGATGTAAACAATACTTTGTATATATATATGCTTCTTTTAGATCGAAAAACATTACATGAGAAGCTATCAGGTGTACAAGCCAGTAACCTGACATATATGTTGTAATGAATGTCAAGCCATGACTATACGTATTTCATGCTAAAGTTAGTGTCACCACAGTAGGCACGCCAGATGTGTGTTGAAGTATGAAATGCATGTACTATTAATTACCATCTGTTATGTTATGTAAATAATCATACATGTGTCGTAAAATACATCATATATACTGGAATGTCACATTCGGTGTTGTGCCTATCCTTGTCATTGTATATAACGTAAAATCTGTATTGGCACATAAAGGTGTTGTCGTGAAGACAAGGAACATTCTTATCAACATGCAGGAAGTGATAATGACTCACTGATAAGGAGTGTTTATTGGGTCGAAATCAAACCCTTAAGTAATAGTGGTGTCATTTGGTGGACGCCAAATAATACTCCTACGAGAATATGAGAGATAAATTTCTCTGAAACATATTGTATATTCAGAAATGCAATCAGACCCTGTGCAATGATTTTTTATAACTCTCCATAACACCACATCTCCAATGAGTGAGTCAAATAGGTCAGTTAACTCTGCTATAACAAACCCCGCGGGGGGGCATACAGGAGAGCCTCGTTAATGCAGATACCTCGGGATGTATAGCGTTATCTTGAGAAAAACGGGGTGTATAATCATAGAGCTGATAAACAGTCTATCAGGACCAGAAAGCGACATTAGGTCTTAAACAACATGGCGAAACTGACTCATTTGAATACCGCAGTGTTGAGCTCATAGTCTGGTTCCATAGAGTCACGCTATAGTCACTGTACAGCGTGACCTGCCGTTGACAGCAAATACAAGCCTGATCACGTGTATTTCTATTGACAATGGTCTTACCCTGTGCTACAACCCCGTTTAGCTGGGTCAGGGCGAGGAATAAGAATGCGGTGCAGTACAGTCTCATGCTGAAGCGGGGATTCCTTCACTGGGAGGTTGTGCTGGCTAAAACTGTTTGGTCACATACAGGGTATCTACAAATGCAAAAAATATCATATCATGAGGCTATTTGATTGATCTTGACGTGCATATGTCTACAGTACATGAAACAGTCGTTGTTACGATACTATATGCATTGATTAAACTTTGAAATGTTTATGGCCAGGGACTACCAAACGTTTGACAATTACTCCAATACCCAAATCGTTTAAACTGGCTAGTTTATTAGCCCAACCTGAAATGTGCTGGCAGATCAATATACCTGCTGGCCTGCCAGGTAACCCAGATATGAAGCATGGCGGACAGGAAGAGCAACGTGACCGCGTTAGAGATATTCAAAATTCGCCCAGTCCCTATGGCACATATGGATATCAGTTAATAACGATGGTGTTCCCTAGTAAAATGATCTGATCCACAAAACTAAGCCCACCATGACGTAAAGAGTACTCACGCTATAGCGACCGACTGTATATGGTATCTCAGGTACATACAAACAAGGGACGCGTATATTTTCCTTCACCTTTGTACATGTACGTGGACAGTGTGAGAACTATACCAGTTGCTGTACGTGCCTACCTTTAGGTGTTGCTGGTGCACTGACCACGTAACATCCTGATTCAACGAACAGTGGCGAATGTTTCAAAGGTCCGTCATATCGGTGGAGCTCGCCCACACCTGTCTTCAATGCAGTACAAGTATGTCAGAGTCACAGCGGTGAACGGCTGGGTGACTGGCTGGGTGGCTACCTGTATAGGGTATTCAAACCGACAGATAACGCTGCTCGCTTGTTTACGGGCAATGCAATGTTGGCTCGACAGCCGCTCACACTGCACTATGTGTGGTTTCAAACATGAATATGTATTTCACACATGAGTGCCCGAACTTGTTTTTATCATGCTTCGCTTCCTGCCACATATGGTTATATGACGTAAAGTCCATGCTCTGATATAGTGAGTGAGTGAGTTGGGTTTTACGCCGCTTTTAGCAATATTCCGGCAATATCACGGCGGGAAACACCAGAAATGGGCTTCACACATCGTACCCACGTCTTCGGAGCCAACGCTTCAACCACTAGGCTACCCCACACCTCTCCCTAATATAAAATACAAAATCAACTAGTTTCACAAAATACACATTAAGTTTGAAATATGGTACTGAAAATGGAAATAACAACCTAACGTGGAATAAGTATCCATCACATTTTATGCCTGGCTGCGCTGGTAAGAGTTCTGACCCACAGGCTATGAAGGAAACCGTAGTAATTATATATGCGTAGTTTGTATGGAATATAATTATGATTACTTCATCACAATGCAGGGCATATAATAATCGTTCTATGTAACGACATGTCTGTTGTGCAAGGACTTTACTAATCATACTGCACTTCGATATCATATCAAATATCCAATTTGCGTGCCGCCATTTATTAATGGGATAAGCTGCCGAATGAGTCATGACAGTAAGTATGACTGTTCCACGTACGCCTTAACGACTTAATGACGGTTTAACGCTAGTGACATCCACGAACACAGTGCTGGCAATCAAAGAAGTTAATCAGTAGGTCGAGATTCCAATCCACGATTGAGGACACGGACATGGAACAACAGCTGTTCACAGCCTCACTGTCATGACGGTTTGTATTGAACACGCTGACTGCACGAAACACTGCTATATATATCTATATAACGGTCAAACATCAGGTTGTTTACCATGGTGTATTTCTGGTATACAACCACGACATTGTCGACAAACCGGTTCTGTTTGATCTGAAGGCCACAAGCCAGGAAAAGAGTGTGTGTTTAGATTTTTTCAACAGCGAGGCCGGCCAAAGGTTGATACAAAACTCATCCTTCTCACTTCACTGAACGTGCTGAGTAGACGCGTCCGTGCATCCCCTTTCATGCAAACAATACACAGAATATGTGCGGTCCTTGTGCCTGTTGCAGTGACCTAGTTACAGGTATGGCCTAATATACCCTGAAGGATCCGCCTAAACGAGACATCGTATAGCATCCGCATAGGCAAGGACTGAGACATGACGAGCCTCATGTATCAGATATTATATACATAGTTGAACAGTGATACAGATTAGCTGAAGCTATTTCATCTGATGTCATACATATATATAGTTCTACATAAGGACATACGGGACAAATACCCCATGTGTGATAATTCAACGGTGAGACATATATGCGCATATGTTATCGTATCATTTTGTTTGTCTGTTTTTTAACGCCCCACTCGGAAATATTCCAGTAATGAATGTGTCGGTGATCTGTAAATAATCGAGTCTGGATCAGACAATGCAGTGATCAACGGCATGAACATCGATCTACGCAATTGGAATACAATGAAATGTGTCAAGCAAACCTGACAACCCGATCCCGGTAGTAGCCTCTTACGACAAGCATGGGTTACTGAAGACTAATTCTAACCCGGATCTTCAAAAAATTATTTTCGTATTAAACACTCATAGCTGAACAATTTAATGTAGAAATTTATATTTGGCAGTTTGACTCATGAGAGTTTGTAGGACTTCAGTCCTGTCCACAACGAAGCACGTGTGACACTTGTGGGCAAGTGAGTTAGTTCAAAACTGCCTCTGTTCAACCAGCAGAAAATGGGTACCCGGTGGGATAAGTCATATGACTATAAACCTTCTAGCGCCACCATGTTGTATGGGCTCAGAGCATGCCCGTGCGACGCGGAGTTCAGCGCCATAGATAGATAGATAGATAGATAGATAGATAGATAGATAGATAGATAGATAGATAGATAGATAGATAGATAGATATTCTTTATTTCCTCCAAAGTTTGAAGATTACAAAATAATATGATACTGTCATATTAATGGTACATGACACAACAGAAATGTACATGAAATAATTTACACAGGGTAATAAGGTGAAATACAACAATTAATAATATGTTCCCATTTAGATACAGAATTTGAGACACATATTGTAACATTTGCCCACACACAACTGGTCCTTTACATCTTCCGGTATTCCGGAAAGTAGATATTTCGGAAATGCATCATCATCATCATCATCATCATCATAGTTCCATAATTTTACAAACATATGAACATCAAGTAAGTCAGAAATTTGTTCAAATAAAACATTTCTCTCACCAATATTAATGGTACAAGACATAATGACATGCTTTAAAATATCATGCGATATATCAATTCCATAATGAAGTATGAGATTTCATATCCCGTTTATGCTTTCTTACAATCATAAGTTTATTGTCATATCTCAAATTCTATGTAAAAACAGCTGTTTGAAAGAAAACTTAATACCGCTGTTGGGCTAATCTACCAAGCAGCAATAGAGAACGTTGATTTACTATAATATATACTTGTAATGATAAAAGACCAAGGTTATACAACTTCATTAGGCATGACCCTGTATTAATTTACAAAAATAACGTTGCATGGTTTCTAACATATCATATTCTTTACAAGATAGCTTTCCCCATGCATTCCATCCATTCAGGCCACATAGAAGTATAACTGGAATAGCCCAGTAAACATACGTAATAGGACTCTAATCCATCAAAATGATTAATCCAAAATGCAATCCATAGTCATGATTAATATCAATCATATTTCTCAGTTTTTCACAAACAATACATGTTCTATTAACAGATGATTTGGAAGTAGTAAAATACACCCCGGCATAAAGAATGAATTGTTTAATAGGTACATGAATGTTACAAAATAAAAGGTCATTAGACGATACATTTTTGTTGTTACCAAGCAACAATACAGCACTCTTACTTACATTATGTTTCAGCTTCCATTTGTTTGCATAGCAATCAGTTACATCTAACAAACATTGTAATCCCTTGGGGTTGGAGCTGGTAAGAGTTGTGTCATCAGCTAACAATAAGCCAGGACATTTTCTCCCTGCGAGGCATAATCCACAACTTGTTCTATTGAGATCATATAATAAATCATTTATATACAGTGCAAAAAGCCAAGCTGATATAACACGGCCTTGCCCGACACCTTGTATAACATGACATTGGTTCGATTTGGACCCTGCAAAACCAACCTAAGAGTTTATAGACATATAAGATAAACGAAGGAGTCTGCACATTTTACCAGATATACCAAGTTTGTCTAATTTATAAAACAGACCATCAAGCCACACACGATCAAACGTGTTCTAATTGTCGAGAAAAGCACAGTATACTGGTGAATTATTTTTATTGTAATAAAATCAAGTGTAAGCGCTGCCATCTCAGCTCCTGTGTGTTTTCCTGAAGAAAAACTGGAAAGGGAGGAGGGAGGAAATGTTATCTGTCTATTTCTCAATTCTATCTAGAAACAGACGTTCTAGGAGCTTACTCAGCGTTGATGTCAACGTTATGCCACGGTAATTAGATGGACCAATTTTGCTTTTGCCTTTACCTTGGTGTATTGGGAGAATTTCGCCAAGAGTATACATGTGGCATACACTCATATCTGATGATGGTATTAAAAGAGACAATATGAGTGATTCGTGATCTCCAAGACCAGCGAATGCCTCTGATGCCTCTCACCCGTGTTGTGACCGGACGTTGTCCAGCGCCAAGTATGGAGGGCAGGGTAGCCTCAAGGTATTGCCGGTTGAGTGTGGCGGGTCAACTCCAAGTATGCTGACCAGCTAAGCGATGCCTCTCACCAGTGCCTCTCACCAGTGTTGTGACCGGACGTTGTCCAGTGACAAGTATGGAGGGCAGGGTAGCCTCAGGGTATCGTCAGACAGGGTGTGACCGTGTTCGTGAGGACGAACTGTACATACCATTAATCTGTGCAACCTCCTGTATAGGAGCCGATCGTCAAATAGATATGGACTGGAATATTACATTTTTGTAAATGTTTCATTTGTATGCCTATATTTGATTTGTGTATTGTGTATAGGAGTATGAGTGTATTGGGTACCGCTGGTGTAATGGAGTACTGAGTGTGTATTTGAGTGATGTACTGAAGGTGTATTTGAGTGATATATGACTGAGATGTTTGGATGAATGTATTTGAGGTGAGGAAGGGGTGTGCAAGCTGAATATTTGAACTTTTCTTGATTTTCCATTTCATTTTGTTTTGAAATAAATTATATTTATTTCAACACCACCTTTGTTTTATCTCGCATTGTGACATTTTGGTGGCAGCGGTGGGATTTGTTTTTTTTTGTCACATGTGAGATATGTAGGTCCATTTAGTAATTTCCAAATTACTTTTCGTATGAGTGTGGTACGCCTCGTATATTGGGTGTCGTGCGCCTGGTTTCCTTCACATTTTTCATTGCTTGGTACTAGTGGCTGTAGGGTGCTGAGGTATAACGGGTCCCTTTGTTCAAACCTTACCTTGTATTAGATAGTATACATTTTTACCTGTAGATACTTTGCTTAGTTTCACTATGGATTTAGTGGGCATATGTAAATTGGGCAAGGAGTTAGGTTATACAGGGGAGAATTTACAGCAGTTTGTAAGGGAACAGACAGATTTAGAGAGGGGAGAGGAGAAGGATAGATTAGAACGGGATGACCGGGAAAGGGTTCGGGAGATGAAGAAACTAGAGATAGAGAAACTTAGATTGGAGAATGAGGACAAGGAAAAGGAAAGGGTTATGAGGTTAGAGAGCATGAAGTTAGACTTAGAGGAGAAGAAGCTGCAGTTAGAGGGGGAGAAGGGTACTGTAGGTGAAGGTATAAAGCAGGAAGGTAAGCCACCATTTGTTACTTATGTGCCTAAGATGCCACCTTTTGATGACCAGAGAGATAACATCGATGCTTATTTACAAAGGTTTGAGCGTGTAGCCAAAGTCACAGGCATGGCCAGAGGTTCGGTGGGCAACCTTTCTCAGCACCTTATTGAAGGGTAAAGGCACTTGACGTTTACTCTCGATTAGACCCCGACAAGGTGGAGGTCTACAAGGAGGTAAAAGCAAGCATTGCTGAAGCGGTATGAGATGACTGAGGAAGGGTTCCGACAGAAGTTCAGGACAGCTCGGATAGAGATGGGTGAGACTTTTACTCAGTTCTTAGTTAGAGTTGGGAATTATTTTGATAGGTGGGTAGATCTTAGTGGCAGTGCTAGGACTTGGGAGGGAATTAGAGATTTGTTGTTGAGGGAGCAGCTCTTGCATGGTGTTAGTACAGTCCTTTGTATTTTCTTGAAGGAGAGGAAGCCAGAGTCTGTTGGGGAAATGGCTAGGTTAGCAGAACATTTTGTGGAGGCTAGGGAAGGTGTTACGGGTAGATCTGTTCATCCAGTTAGTCAGGGTGGTGATAGGTTCAAGAAGGGCTCAGATAGTCAGGTGAAGAAGTCAGTACAGAGTGAGAAGAGGGATTCCAGAACGTTTGTGCCGATACATGAGCGGAAATGTTATGGCTGTGGTGATTTGGGACATATGGCATCTTCTTTGTTCTAAGTGGAAGTCCAAACTTAAGGGCAATACAGGTGCTGGTAGTGTTGTCATTGAGAGTGTCAGTGATGTGTCCGGTGAGCCAGTTGTAGAAGTAGGAGAGAAGAGTGAGATAGATTCTCAAGGTGTGGAAGGAAGTGATACTAGTGAAACAGATCATTCAGGTGAGGATGACGCTCTCGTGACATCAGGTACAACGTCAGGTACGATGTGTGGTATGTGTGGGACTATGCCAGTGCGTGTTGGTAAACTGTGTGGCCATTCAGTGAATGTCTTGCGTGATTCTGGCTGTAATGGAGTTGTTGTCAAGAGATCTCTTGTGGATGAGGATTGCTTTGTGGAAGGTGAGCTTCATAACTGTACCATGGGTGATGGTAGGGTTTGTACTGTACCAGTAGCATGGGTTCCTATAGATTCACCATTTTACAAGGGCACAGTTAAGGCAGCATGTTTGGAGACTCCTTTGTTTGATGTTATGTTAGGGAATATTCCAGGTGCAAGGCTCCTGAGGATCCATTACCTGAAGAGAGGAAGTAGTAGAGGTTGTTGAAGCTGTTGGTGCTGTAGAGACTAGGCGTCAGAGGAAGGTTAGGGGAGCAAGGTATGAAACCAATGAAAAACATTTCAGTCTGTTGGCATTTCCTTGAGTAGGCTAGAGTTTATTCAGAAACAGAAGGAGGATTCTGGGTTAGACAAAGTCCGGAAGTTGGTGCAAGATGGTAGACAGAAGATGACGGAGAAGGGTGTGTCACGATATTTCAGTGAGAATGAGATGTTGTATCGTGAGTATGTGAGTCATGATGGTTTGGCTGTTGTTCAGGCTGTTGTTCCTACAGAGTTGAGGTCAGAGGTTATGAAAGTGTGTCATGAATCTTTGATGGGTGGTCACATGGGTGTGAAGAAAACGCTGGACAGGGTTATTTCACAATTTTATTGGCCAGGTGTGCAAGGTGATGTTAGGAGGCACTGTTTGTCTTGTGATGTTTGTCAGCGTACGATTCCAAAGGGAAGGTTGGCAAGGTTCCTTTAGGTCAGATGCCATTAATTTCTACACCTTTCGAAAGGATAGCCGTAGACTTGATTGGTCCTTTATATCCAGTAACTGATAGAGGCAATCGGTACATCCTAACAGTTGTTGACTATGCGACTAGGTATCCCTGAAGCTGTAGCTCTTCCGAGGATAGAAACTGAGTATGTTGCAGAGGCTCTTTTGGAGATATTTAGTCGGGTAGGTGTCCCCAAAGGAGATGTTGTCTGATATGGGTGCTCAATTTACGTCATCAGTCATGAAGGAGGTTAGTAGATTGTTGTCCCTCAAGCAGTTAACCACCACCCATACCATCCTATGTGTAATGGGTTAGTTGAGAGGTTTAATGGCACTCTGAAGTTGATGTTAAAGCGGCTAAGTGCTGAGAAACCAACTGATTGGGATCGTTATTTATCAGCTTTGCTTTTTGCTTACAGGGAAGTACCTCAGGAAAGTCTAGGATTTTCTCCATTCGAGTTGTTGTATGGCAGGAAAGTGAGAGGGGCCTGTTCAGGTGTTGAGGGAATTGTGGACAAAAAGATATTCCAGATCCAGAGACTAGGGGACAACCTATGAGTATGTGTTGGACTTACAGAATAGGTTAGAGGAGACAATTGAGGTAGCTCATCAATCTTGGTTAAGGCATCAGGCAGGTACAGGAAGCATTTCAATCGCAAGGTGAAGGTACGCCAGATGAAAGCGGGTGATAAGGTGTTAATTCTGTTACCTACCAATCACAACAAGTTATTGTTACAATGGAAAGGTCCTTTTTGTGATAGAGGAGAGTTTTGGTTCTGACAATTATCGCGTTAGAGTTGGGATAAGTTGAAGACTTATCATGCTAACTTACTCAAGAAGTATATTGACAGGGAATCTAGTAGCTGTAGTACAGTGGTCAGTGATGTGAGTGTGAGTTTACCACAGTATGTTTGTACAGGCATTGTTGATGTGGGAGATGACAATGTGGAGTCAGATGTAGAAGGGGATTTGCCTGAGATTGTTTCTCCACCTTTGACGGCTAAGGAAACTTATCTTGATGTGAACATTTCTCAAGATTTGTCGGATGTGCAGAAGACAGACGTTAGGGAGTTGTTGGCAGAATTTTCAGATGTTTTGACAGATTTGCCGGGGAGGACCAACTGTATGGAATATAAGGTCAGGTTGACTTCTTCAGATCCAGTTAGGTCACGTCCTTATCCAATACCTCATCATATGAGAGAGACCGTTGCAGCAGAGATACAGACTATGTTGGACTTAGGTGTTATTGAACCTTCAGATTCACCTTATGCTTCTCCAATTGTGCTAGTGAAGAAACCAGATGGTAGTTACAGATTTTGTTCAGATTACAGAGCCATTAATCGTATCACGGTTTTTGATTCAGAACCAGTCACTTTGGCAGAAAGTCTCTTTGCAAGGCTTAGTAAGTGTCAGTATCTGTCTAAGTTTGATATCAGTAAAGCTTATTGGCAGATTCCGATGGAGGAGGAAAGTAAGGCATATACAGCGTTTATCACTCCAGATGGGCTATATCAGTGGACAGTTATGCCGTTTGGTATGGTTAATGCTTCAGCAGTCTTCACAAGGTTAATGAGGAAAATCCTTAGAGGGGTAGATCATGTAGACAGTTACATTGATGATGTGATTGAAGGAACTGATAGATGGGCAGATCACATGGTAAGTCTGAGAGCTATTTTCAGTCGTTTCACGTCAGTACAATATCACTGCCAGACCCTCAAAAGTGATGATTGGGTACCATACTATACCATTCCTGGGACATATTGTCGGTCAAGGTAATATTTCTCTCCTGACAGTAAGAAGTTAGCAGCAATCTTGAATTGTCACGACCAACCACAAAGAAACAGGTGAGATCTTTGATTGGTTTAACTGGTTACTACAGGCGGTTTATTCCAAACTTTGCAGCCATTGCAGTTCCACTGACAGATTTGACAAAGAAGGGTAAGCCTAATGTTGTTGTTTGGACTGATAGTCAGGAACAGGCATTCCAGACGTTGAAGAAGCTCATGGCAAGTGCACCAATTCTAAAGTTGCCGGATTTGGAAAAAGACATTTCTGTTGCGGACAGATGCATCAGATGTTGGCATTGGAGCAGTGCTATTACAAGAACATGAGGGGTGAGAAGTTTCCCATTATGTATGTCAGTCGGAAGTTGCTGGACCGAGAGAAGGCATATTCTACCATTGAGAAAGAGTGTTTGGCTATTGTGTAGGGTGTACAGAAATTGAGCCGGTTTTGTATGGGAGGGAATTTCTGTTAGAGACAGATCACCAGCCTCTAGTGTGGATGACCAAGGCTAAGTTGGCAAACGGGCGAGTTATGAGGTGGGCCTTAGCTTTGCAGCCGTACAGATTCTGTATCAGAGCGGTGAGGGTGTGGAGAATGTCGGGGCCGATCTCATGAGCCAGTGTCCACCGTGAGTTTATTTTCCTGTATTCAAAACTCCAATGTGATCTGTCCTAGTGTATATAATTATTTTGCAAATAATTATCAAGGATGGAGGTGTGTCAAGATCACATGTGGTTGAGCTGTATATACGTTGGATGTTTCTTATAGTGTGGTTGAACTGTATGTCGGTTGAGTGAGTGTACGTGCAGTTGGGCTGTGTGCGAAGTGAGATTGCACGTGAAAAGCAGGCAGTTTCTGCGACTTAGTCATAAAAGTGGACGGTTTGATGTGACAGGTGCAGTCGTGATATATGATAGAGCGGAGCGACGGTGTGAAAGCTGAGCCAGGAAAATTATCATGGCGTGAGTAAATTTTGCATTTAATTATGGAAAGTGTTAGATTGTATTTTATGTCCATAATGTTGAATTGAATAGCAGTGTCGGTCATAGGTTGATATTTAAAACATCACTCAGGCGAAATGTAAACATGGCAATTGTTGGTCTACTGTAGTGGTATGTATAGGCATAATCACTTGTCTGTGTTGAATAACACGTGTATGTTATTCTAAGTGTAATTATGCTGACATTGCTCTGTGTATTATCATTCTGAGTATTTAATACTCTGTATTGTGTTGAATGATTGTGTATTGAGTATATTACACTCGAGTAGTAAGTGTGTATAATCATTCGAATTGTGAATTGAATGATTAGTGTACATTGAGTATGTGACGCTCAAGACGTAAACAATTGTGTGTAACAAGTACTTTGTCTTTGTGTAGTGTCGGGGCCGTATTGGCTTGACGGCCTGTGTGCTGGCTAGTTGAGTGTGGCGGGTCAACACCAAGTATGCTGACCAGCGAAGTAATGCCTCTCACCAGTGCCTCTCACCAGTGTTGTGACCGGACGTTGTCCAGTGCCAAGTATGGAGGGCAGGGTAGCCTCAAGGTATTGCCGGTTGAGTGTGGCGGGTCAACTCCAAGTATGCTGACCAGCTAAGCGATGCCTCTCACCAGTGCCTCTCACCAGTGTTGTGACCGGACGTTGTCCAGTGACAAGTATGGAGGGCAGGGTAGCCCTCAGGGTATCGTCAGACAGGGTGTGACCGTGTTCGTGAGGACGTGAACTGTACATACCATTAATCTGTGCAACCTCCTGTATAGGAGCCGATCGTCAAATAGATATGGACTGGAATATTACATTTTGTAAATGTTTCATTTGTATGCCTATATTTGATTTGTGTATTGTGTATAGGAGTATGAGTGTATTGGGTACCGCTGGTGTTATGGAGTACTGAGTGTGTATTTGAGTGATGTACTGAAGGTGTATTTGGAGTGATATGACTGAGATGTTTGGATGAATGTATTTGAGGTGAGAAAGGGGTGTGTAAGCTGAATATTTTGAACTTTTTCTTGATTTTCCATTTCATTTTGTTTTGAAATAAATTATATTTATTTCAACACCACCTTTGTTTTATCTCGCATTGTGACACAAGGGAAGGTTCATTGGCCTCCGCATATAGACTGTCTACCGGAGAGGTCCTAAAAGCTCCCAGGCAGAGCCTCATCCCTTGGTGGTGGATAGAGTCTAATTTTTCTAAATTGCTTTTGCAGGCTCCACCGTAGACAATGGAGCCATAATCTAGTTTACTGCGAACTAATGATCTGTACAAGTGAAGGAGGGTGGTCTGATCCCCTCCCCACTCTGTATTTGAGACTACTTTTAGCAAGTCTAGAGCCTTCAAGCACTTTGCTTTCAAATATTTTATGTGTGGTAAGAATGTCAGGTGGCGGTCGAATATGAGTCCAAGGAACTTGGCCTCTTCTACTACCTTGATGGGAGTACCATCAAAAGTAAGGTCTGGATCCTTGTGTGGTTTGTATTTACGACAAAAGTGAATACAATTTGTTTTGGATTTTGAAAACTTAAAACCATTTTCATTGGCCCATTTTTCGATTTTGTTAAGGCATAGTTGTAGCTGCCTTTCTTTTGTGTGCATGTTCTTACCACGACATGAAATATTGAAGTCATCCACGAAAAGGGACCCATCAACGCAACTGTTCAGAACGTTAGTGAGGCCGTTAATTTTGATGCTAAAGAGTGTGACAGACAGGATGCTGCCTTGGGAGACGCCCTGATCTTGGTGGAAATAGTCAGACAGTGTTGAACCCACCCGAACTTGAAATTGTCCGTTGTTTAAAAACTGAGATATGAATTGAGGTAGTCTACCCCTCAATCCAAACTGGTGTAAATCTTTTAGGATACCATGTTTCCACGTTGTATCATATGCTTTTTCTAAGTCGAAAAAGATAGATACTGTATGCTGTTTGTTGACAATGGAGTTTTTGATTAATGATTCCAGACGCACCAGATGGTCAATGGGACTTCGTTTTTTTCGGAAACCACATTCAAAGTCATTAAAGGTTAGGTTAAATATTTTCCCTCCATTGCTTACCTTCAAGCATTACTTTCATGGGACCAATCTTTCCTATTGATATGACGGAAAAAACAAGCACATCACTGTCAAGCGTGAAATAGAGGGTGTTCGTAGAATGGACGTAGTCCACTTCAGATGGTTTTATGCTTTGCTTCAACCGTTTGCTTGCTATGTTTCTCGACTTGCCATACTGGTACCAATAAAGTTCTTCATCAGAACAAATGAGATAGTGGGTTTCATTTTGGTCTGAAACAAAAGAAATGATACCCATGTAGGAAGTGCACATACCCTAAATCAACTTAAGGCATTCAAGAGGGAAGTAAGTTTGACCAAACCCAACACACATTGCTACAGAATTCATTTCAACTGATTTACACTCAGAATCTATCCTATATAGAAAGTCTCCCAAAAGTGGTTGAGCACCCACCCAAAGGTCATAGGCGGTCTTAAGCACGTTTATGCCCTTGTGTTCTTTGGGATTTTGGCATGCCTATTTTGTCTCATGATGTATCATTCTCTTCCCACAGAGGTTACTGGTCCTATCTGCCTACGAACCTCTGTTCTAATACGGTCCTTTCATGGTGCGAGTGTTCAGGATTCGTGATTGGTTGCAATCAGATTTAGTTGTGCAATCAGCGACGTTGTTTCAAAAGTAATCATTCGCAAGGCCTCGGTAATTTCCGGATGTTTCGGGATAACTAGAACCTCCTCCCCTGCGCCATGCGCAAACGTTTCTTGTAGACAGACCTCAGTCATGTAATGACGGATCAATGGCGTCTCCATCGCCCTCTTTCACAACGGAATGGCTAGCCATTAAATGTCTTGTGTGTCACATCAACACAAGTCCCCGGCAGAGGAGGAATATTTGTTGCCCCACATTTGCTTGTATTATTTAAGCTGGATCTAAGTCGATGTAACACGTGTTCTGATTGGATAGAAAAAAAGGGAGTTAATTTGAGTTGCGATTTTTTGCCGCTAGGTGATTTTACGAGAACCGGGAAATATGGCTGTATTAGAACAGAGGTTCGTAGGAAGATATGACACGTAACCTCTGTGGGAAGAGAATGGATGTATATCAAACGAAAGCATTCTTCAGAGCTTTCCAGAAATATACACATGGAAAAAAGTATCTCAACACCTATAATTTTTTCACAATGACAGAAATATAAAATCTTTTACAATCATGTTTGTTTGTACGAGGCACCATGCATGGATTTTAGATATACAGGTGTGCTGGCATGCTGGCATGTCACTGACTGCTTTTGCAAGAAATGTTGGTTGTCATCAATTGTCTAAAATACACCAGTAAACTATCATCAGCATGACCGACAGCGTTCAGACTTCACTGGAATATTCGGTCATGGGGAAGGGTCCACTAGTCGGATGAAAGTCCATTTCTGTTGTTGATGTTTATGACACCCTGAAGATCCTGTATACATTCAAGTAGACTTCTCATAGTTAGTTAAGGTGTATGCACTGCATTGTGTAATGAAGGGATACAATGCGTGAAGTCCATTTCTGGTGTCCCCCGCTGTGATGTGGCTTGAATATTGCCCCAAATGGTGAAAAACCTTACTCATTCACTCACTCTTTTGCATTAGATCACGGGTGTCTAATTGGCCAGTAGCAAGATCATGTTGCAATTCAATTATATTGATTAAAAGTTGATGTCTACATGTCAAATTATTTATCTAGTGAGTTTGGTTTTACTCTGCACTCAGCGGTGGTCCGTAAATAATCGAGTCTGGACCAGACAACCCAGAGATCAACAGCATGATCATATAGCATAGAATATAGCAAATTGATCTTCGGTAACCCATGCTTCTCGTGAGAGGCGGCTAACGGGATCGGGTGGTCAGGCTTGCTGACTGGGTTGACACTTGTCATTGTGTCCCAGTTGCGTAGATCGATGATCATGCTGTTGATCTCTGGGTTGTCTGGTCCAGACTCGAGTATTTACGGACCACCGCTGAGTGCAGAGTAAAACCAAACTCACTAGATAAATAATTTGACATGTAGACATCAACTTTTAATCAATATAATTGAATTGCAACATGATCTTGCTACTGGCCAATTAGACACCCGTGATCTAATGCAAAAGAGTGAGTGAATGAGTAAGGTTTTTCGCCATTTGGGGCAATATTCAAGCCACATCACAGCGGGGGACACCAGAAATGGACTTCACGCATTGTATGCCTTCATTACACAATAGATCGCTTTAACCACCAGACTACCACACCGTTTATTCTGCAAGTTATACATTTTAGTTTACGTGCATGCAGTGCATACACCTTAACTAACTATGAGAAGTCTACTTGAATGTATACAGGCTAGAGA
The DNA here is from genome assembly GCF_003918875.1 of Haliotis rubra. Lineage (NCBI taxonomy): Eukaryota > Metazoa > Mollusca > Gastropoda > Lepetellida > Haliotidae > Haliotis > Haliotis rubra. The sequence continues at coordinate 3,175,210 of NW_025767179.1, forward strand.
AAGAATACGGAAACTGTCAGAAGTCAGAGTGCAGTGGTCAGTCCTTCACACTGTTCTACAGTCTGTGATTATAAGATTACACTTGTACCAACATTCACAACATTTTGATGAAGTTCAAAGTGCCCAAAGGCAAAACTAATATCGCTAACAAATTTGAGTGGATTTGGAGTATCCCTATATCTCTTGAAGAATATAATAGATATCACTGGATTGTCTTCTCCAGAAATGGACATCGTAATTGCCAAAGCCAGCGTTAAAAACATAACAATAGCAAACAAACAAATCACACAAAATTAATCCATACCAAAAATGTGCATCTCTTATTTTTACTTATCGTATAGACAGACAGACAGACAGACAGACAGTATTCATTCAGTAAAAAGGTCCTCGCCCATAATACAATCAGACTGACATTGTGTTTAGTGGGTGCGCAAAACAACCTTGCAGCTCTATGTCCTGGAGTTTATCAATTTCTGTACATGGTATAAATATAGGCCAACATGGTATATGACAGCATCATTTTTGCCTTGCAAAAGATTTACGACAGAGTAATGAGTAAGTGGTTCTTTAGTGAACTTTGTTATATATTTCTTTCTAAGTATATCATAGGCATTACAAATAAATAGTACATGATATTCATTTTCAATATCATGCTGGCGTCTGGTTTACATAAAGGACATAGCCTTTCGTTATATTCAATTCCATTATACCTGCCACATTCAACAGCAGTATTAAAATTACTGCATCCAAACCTTGATATAGCAATTCTTAAATGCATAGGGATATCACAACACAAATATTTTTCAACATTTAAGAAAGTTGTAAACTCCTTGTAAAATATACATTTAGGAGATTCACTAATTGATGAGAACCAAAACTGTTTTAAGTTAGCACCTAGCCTTAGCTTGAATAGATACACAAAATATTCCACATTTCCAATGTCTTGGCTTAGCCAAGCTTAACCAAATCCATATTGAAACAGGATGTGGCTAACATTTGTTACCCAGATATTATAGCCTAAGCTATCTAGTGATCTTAACATTAAATAACATTGATTATGGGAGTCTATTTTGTGGCATAGGTATAAGTCTGCACCAGAATTTGATCACTCTTGACATGTACAAATGCTGTAATGGGAGTCTGCAACACTCTCGAAGAACCATACCATTTAATGTAGTTTTTTTTCACCCTTAAGTATTGTTTACAAAACGTAATTTGCACAGCCTCTATTATTTTGAGTGACATGTTCCCCAGATTTCAGAGCCATAACAAAGAAAAGGCACAACCATTGAATCAAAAATATTAAGTAGATCAGTGCAAACTATGTTACCGATTTTATCATATCGTATATGTATGTACCAATGGTGACAAATTTTCAGATATATCCCCATATCTGTTTTATTCAATATCAACCCACAATAGTAACCCATGCTTTTCGCAATTTAACTGGATTGAGTTGTCAGGCACGTTTGTATGACCCATATCATATCCCAACTGCATAGATCAATGTTCATGCTGTTGATCACTGGATTGTCTGGTCCGTTCTCGATTATTTACCGACCACCGCCACTCACTTACTCATTACTTAAATGAATTTCTCTTAGTTGCTGATAATGGCTGCTGAAAGGTTCATATAATTACATCATTCGATGGAAGCCCCATCCGCAGAAGCAATTAATGATGAATGTAGCAATACATGTACATTTAAAGCAATTTTGATTTTGGAATGAAATATGTGGGCAACTCAGGTAAACACACAATAAACAAATACATTATTAAAACAGAATACGATTTCATATAACCAAAAAGGAAACGCGTGATTAAAAGCATAAGTGTGGGGAGAAGCAATTATGGGTAAGTAAATGTTAGTCATGCTTTATCTATCTACATGTCAAATCCTTACTTGCTTTCGATGTTTTTGGTGTTTCTTCTTCTACTGTTTCTGGATTGGTCCATAATTCAAAAGGACCTTCTTCAGAAGCAATGCGGGATTCGGTCACATCCTGTTTACATTGACAAAGTCCAGGTTCAGCATAGTAAAACCCTTTGCACTTGCCTCCCGTGCAGCAAGCCACGGCACATTCCAGTTTTCTTTCAGCAGTAAAACTTTTCTTATCTGTAATATTAAGGTTTCCACGTTGCTTCGTCAGGTTTGTTTGGTAAACTAATGAGGCGGCAACAAAATTCAAACTCAAGAGAGAGAACAGAACACCCTTCATCATGCCTGCTGCCTGGCGAATGTCAAAATCGGAGCAGACTCAAGTTTTAATCGATGTGATGTTTTATATTTAATGCGTCGCAAGATTTGTTGCCCAAGCAGGCTAGTCGTAAATCAATTCTTTGAGTGGCATTTAGACGTTGCTGCGGATAACAACGGGGAAAGGATATGCAACTTTTCTATTGTAATGGATTGAAGCAACGAAAGCCTTTCCACATCCATAAGAAATCTCTGAGTATGAATATATATTTGTTTCAGCGGTATTACAGATGTACGAGGACTGTAAGTCCCCATGGTCCCCAGTATGGCGATCTACCTTCAGTTGATGGCAGTCTGTAGCCTGTTCTTACATCGATGTGACGATAAACATTAACTCACTCAATCACTTATCAACTAAACGGCTTTTGAAGTACTAAGGGGTACTTAGTATTTATGTAGGTATAACAATGAGTGAGTGAGTTAAAAGTTTACATCGCATCGGCAATATTACAGTCATATAGCGATGAAAACAAGGTAACCAATTTAAAATATCTGTCGACAAAGGACAGTAAACCAACAAGACTATCACAGAAATATATATTTAAAACTAGTAATTCTATCTAAAATACTTTAACTAGAGGAGGTTACAATATAAATAAAACAGGCTATAGATCGCCAACAACTGAAGGTAGATCACCATACTAAGGACTATGGTGAGTTATAGTACCTTTGCTACCTGCATGGACCCTAGTTGGATTTATACCATTCCTTTAGCCCCTGGCGATTGTAGGAAATATTTAGCAAACTTTAAAAATCTAGTAAGTTTAGGCACTCGTGAAGAGCCACCTCGTGGTGGGTGCTGGGTAACGCTAAGCGCTCTTGGACCCCCGCTGTGGACCCGGGGGTATATTTGGTCCACCAACCTGTTGGCCGTGGGTTGCTCCCCTGTGTCGGTGGAGGACGGGGGAGTCTGGTGGTTGAGGGCACTGGTTCCAGGAACAGTGTTCTTTTGCCCAACACACCACTTTGCCCCTTACTTCACCTAGACGGGTGGTTGAATGGGCCCGGTTCAACTAATCGGCTGGTCACACCAAGACCTGTGTGTGCTACAATTATGTACTCTTGCACAAAGTTTTTGGAATTATCAAATTATGTTTTTCAGTCTTGGCGAATTTTCGATCTCGGAATTTCAAATACACTATTTCATGTATGTATGATTTTGCCTAGAGTCGTATGCCCAAAAGGCGGTGGCTCTGGTGGAATCATTAATATCTTATTTTGCCGCTGGGTATATCATCCGGGTATCCTTGGTGCTGCAAGTCGGAGGCCCGCTTGTTCTTAGCATTGTCCTTGTGATACTCCGTGGTGGGTTGAGAGCTCGGATAATGAAATTACTACATTAAAAATGGTTTATGAAACCCTCACAAGAAAAACAACGTCCTCTTGAAAATGATCCTGAAGACGATGACCTTCGACCGTCCAAATCATTTGACTTTTGGCCACTCTTTCTTGTGATTGAAACTGTTGACAACACACCATTAAAGTTGAATCCTTTCGCAGTTTTCAAGGGTATTCAAGGAATTGCCGGGGAGGCTAAGAGCATTAAACGTTTACGTTCAGGTGTGCTGTTGGTTGAGTGCGGGAAACGGCAGCAGTCAGTTAATCTGAGGAGCACAGAATCGTTCGTCGGCATTCCTGTCGCTGTCTCCGCTCACAAGATATTGAACACAAGTAAAGACATCGTCACAGATCGTGATCGATTGTATTCTGACATGTCAGAACTTGATATTGTGACTGAAATGAAATATCAAAGTGTACTCCACGTAAAACGCTTTTCGACCCGTAGAAACAATGAAACCGTTAAAACCAATACTTATCTGTTTTCCTTTTCGTCACCAACTGCTCCCAAATCACTGAAAGCAGGTTACTGCAATATCAATGTTGACACCTACATTCCTAATCCGCTCAGGTGCTTTAAATGACAGGGATGGTATTCATAAAAGATCTTAAGTCTGAAATATGACTTAAGTTTTTGAGAAAAACTTAGTTTTTCACTATTTCTGACTTAAGTTTTGAGATTTTACTCAAGTCATATTCATAAAGCAACTTAGGCTTACGTTTTGGCTATTTTCTGACTTAAATCTTAAGACTGGGCAGGGGTAGGCTTAACTGGAAAGTGTTTGACTTAAGTCAGTAGGCAATATGGCTTCTGTAGCGCTGAGGCGTCGTTCATTTCACCAAAGAAGGCAAAGTCTCGTTGAATACAGCGATGAAGAATTAATTCAGCGATAAAGTCTAGATGGTAATGGCATTAGATTCGTCGCAAGTCTAATAGCGCCAGACGTTGAGCCCACAACCACCCGTAACCACGCCCTGGATGCCTCACAAAAGACGCTTATCACACTGAGGTACTTTGCCACCGGAAAATTTCAGTTCTGCAATGCGGACAATCAAGGTGTCAGCCAGCCAACCATTTCCAGAGCTGTCATATGACAGGATTGTCAAACAGTTCGTTCGCTTCCCCCTACAACTTCGTGACATCAGGCGTCACCAACTTTCCAGGAGTTGTGGGTGTGATCGACGGAACGCACGTTCAGATTTAAGCCCCAACAGTAAACGAAAATGAGTTTGTAAACCGGCATCACTACCACAGCATCAATACACAGATGGCTTTCGATAGCGAAGACAGGATAATTGGATTACATATGGGGCTCATGTGTAGTTAAAAACAGACCAGCGTTTGAGGCTGTGATAGAAGCCATCAGAGCACAGTACCCATTATAACGGTGAGTACAATTAGTCGTGCCATTAACATCATGTAATTTGCTTGTAGCTCCCCACAGCGACAACTCCTTGTGTACATTATAGAGTGCTGTTGAGAGCTTTCACGCTTGCCTTCTTCCACTTCCGTCGTGCAATCACAGGTTCGATACTCATTTCGTTCCAAATATTTTTTATAGATATATCAATAGTTTCCTACTTGTATATATTACTTACCCTGTACATTTCAATTCTCCATCAAATACAGCTAGCTGCCTATCATTTCAAGCGGGGGTTACGGGCGCAACTCTTACCCTAACCCCTTTCCTAAGACCATTGGCAGGACCACAAACAAACTACAACAGGTATGTAAACCTTCGTGTAAAGTTGCCGATTGTGATCAGCAGCATAGAGTGGTGTCCCTTGTATTTACCTCGAATAAACATTGAGCAATCGTACTCATTACACATTATAGATCACAAACGTTATTACATTTAGTCTGGATAACCGAAGCAAAACACAGTTTTCATAAAATACGAATTCTGTAATAAGGTTGTAGACTTTGTGAGTATGCTGAATATTACCAGAAATTATTTTCTTAAAACATCATAAACGACCTAAATAATCTATTTAAGTGTTACTGTATTATTATTATTTATTTTTCAAAATTGTTTACTGATTAAGTGACAACACAAACTGTTGTTTACTGTTTACTGTGCTGGAGATTTATGTACAGGTTACTCTATGATATTTTATTTCATAACCCAGATCGCATAAAAGAACAAGGAGCAGTGTTGAGAGGGGCATTGGCCAATTCAAACGCAGATTTCCTGTTCTTCATGGGGAAATCAGGTTAAAACTTGAAAAGGCTTGCAAGGTAAGAGCGAGTGAGTGAGTGAGTTAATATTTATCGTCACATCGGCAATATTTCAGCCATATCGTGACTGCAAGGAAAGAAAAACATAATCAACAACAGTTATTTCTTTAGCACTTGCCACATAAATAATACAAATAAATTGACAAGGTAACAAAGCTAAATGTCAACAATATGATTAAGAAATTACAATTCCCTCATCTTCCTAACTATGTACTATTGACAATTTAAATTCTATTTGACTAAAGGTCTCGCAATAGTTTTTCTAGCAGAATCTGTTTTATCCTTATATTAGACAGAGAAGCATATATGACACTTAACACCCAAATATGTAAATATTTCTGATATATAGCAAATACATTTATGGCAGTTTAAGCTAATTCAGTTTCATGATTTTATGTTTTAGGTATTCCTTTTTCAATGTGAGACATTCTATTTCCAGCTGCAATTTCTGTTTTAACAGAGCTTCCACTGCGTGGCATCCTGGAGCATCTGAATGGACTGGTGGCTCCTCAGGACCCATCCTGGCTCCCTCTGGCTGTGGATTGGGGTCACATATTGCTGCATAAATATGTCTAAAAATATTATGATAGAAATGTGCATGTAATTTTCATGTAAATGTCCTTTCAATTTTAACAGGCCTGTTTTTTTATTGTGTTATTACAATTAGATAAAAAAATCAATAGCTGTTGTTCATTACATATATGAATCATAACAGACAGTGCAGTTAAAGCATACCAAAACTATTTGAATGTATGAACACATTTATGCACAAGTGACGTGATGATTTTCTAACCTAACTCATATCATTCATATTCACCTGTCATCGGTTGGTACAAAGTCAAGTACCTGCAGCATTGTTCAGTCGACTGACCCAGGCACACCTGTCAGTGCCACATTGTCCTGGCTTAAAATGTCAATGACAGCATCGGTCACTGGGCTGATTGGTGTTGGTGCTGGTCCACCTCCTGCATTAAAATTTATTCACAATCATTAATTTGATTTCTTTTATTTAAAATAACTTCATGTATATGTTCATTGGAATAAGACAATCACTATTCCATTCAGGGTCAATTTTTTTAAAAATATTACCCTTCATACAAGAAGTACAATAACAACAAATTGATACTGATTATTGATCAGTCAGTAATAACTTATTTGTTAAGACAATTGGCAGAAGACTGATAGTTATCATTTAATACATGTGACTCATGTACAGGATATATGAACTGAAGAAAACTACTTGCCTGTTCCTCTAGTCATTCTGCTGAAATCAGAATATTTCTGTTTTGATTGGCTCTTTTTGTTCTTCCACTTTTTTTTCTACCTCTTCTTTAGATCTGGGATGCAGACCAGTGGAGTTGATGATTGCTGTAATAACCTGTTGAGTTGAATGAAAACTGTCAACCTTTATTATGATATACATATGTTACTATCTGCTTATGAATTACTATGTCATAACCATAACATGTTAGAAATCAACTATATGTTTTATGATTGTTGACAAATAAGAGGCAGAGCATTTGGGGGAAAGAATATTCTTAAAAGTAGGATTTCCTAATTTTCAGTTTTCCATATATTCTTGAAATCAATTGTTCTCAAGTTCATTAATCGAATCTACACTTATGATGATAATACTTTAATAGATATCACTCAAACCTTTCAAATTTGGTCCCAAGTCTGCAGCAAGTGAATTGTTAGTAAACAAAACCCAGGAAATTTTTAAAATATTCCTGACGCTACATGCTGTAGCCTCATCAAACTACTTATTTGTATGAGGTCATGTTCGCTTAAAAACACTTTTTCGTTCATATTTTCCTTCGTCGTGTGACTTCGGCTAGTCATCACCTACACTCACTACATTTTTCCAGTGTTTGATGCATTTTTGGCTGGTTCATAGGCGTACCAATGTAATTCAGAAAAGAGAAGAGAAAATCGTACATATACACGGCTTACATACAATTCAAAACAAATAAAAACTATGCTTAGCACGTAGTCTAAGACATTTCTGTATTCTTGACTTATGTACGTACAGCTTGACAGTCGGACCCAATGTTTACAGTACCTGCCACGCCTCTTGCCGCTTCGCCGATGTCACGCACGGACCAAACTTTCTTTCCAACACACTGGCGTTTGTTTCAACGAGTTCTGTCAAAAGCAAGACCTCCCCTTTAATCCAGTTGGGTTTTCTCTCCTTTATCTCAGCCTCCGTCATATCTGTACCTCAATGTGTCGTCTGCCGTAAATAGCAAAAGGGAAATCCCAAAGAAAGCGATTTTCACACCTTTTTTAAAAGAGTTCCACCGGAAGTCTAAAAATAACTCGGATTCACCCAAGTGATCACGCGGGTACGCACTACGAAAAACTTAGTTTGTCTTTGGAAACTTAGCTAAGTTTCTGACTTAGTAGCTTTATGAATAGCAACTTAAGTCTCAGACTTGGCTAAGTCAGTTTTCAAAAACTTAAGTTTGGACTTAGGACAAATCTTAGTTTCTTTATGAATACCGCCACGAATATGGCCACGGTGTAAATACTTGCACATTGTCCGTTGTGTGTGAAGACACACACAACTGAAGACTGTACAAGTACCTTTAACAAATGCACCAACTGTTCAGGAGAACCTTCATCTTTCTCAAAAGAGTGTCCAATTTGGAAAGAACATATGCAGATCAACAAGATCAAATATACCCAAAACATCAGTTTTTCTGATGCCAAAAACCTTGTAAAGAGATCTGAACTAACAGAAAGTTATGCGTCAATAGCCAAAACACCAACTGAATCAAGCCCTAAAGTCTACACATCATCCACAAGCTGTCAAACAAACTTGACTTGGGTCAAAGGCGACAATCCACAGATTTTGTATCCTGCTATATCATCTCAAACTACGGAATCACTTCCTAGTACGTCCGAGTCATCTTCTGATCATAAGTCATCCTCTCAGTCACATATTCAGAGTCTCAATCTTCATCTGATACTCAAGAAATTGTTAAAAGCAAAAATAAACCGAAGCAAAAACAAAGTGGCAGAGCCCCAAAAGGGTCGGAAAATAGAATTCAGCTCTACAACAAATATGGATCTCTTGAGGCCATGGACGTATGTGAAAACGTCGATCCTAGGGCACATAGCTTGTCGCCCTCCCAAAAAAGTGCGGGGGTAGATCCCCAATAAATCCCCCCCCCAAAAGATCATGTCTTTTAATAATATTGTACAGTGGAACTGCAGAGGGCTAAGGAATAATTTCAGTGATTTGCAGCTATTAGTCCAGGACTTCACACCATCAGCCATTTGTCTCCAGGAGACATATTTAAAACAGACGGATACATTTGATTTACGCCATTTCAATGCATACCATGCCTTTTCACCTCCAGGGGATCGGGCCACTGGAGGATCTTCGATACTTATCAAACAAAATGTTATCCATAGCCATGTTATACTTAATACTGGTCTCCATGGCCAGGCACCTTGTATCATTATGGGAGATTTAAATGGCCACAACCCGCTCTGGGGTGGTACCACTACTAATGCTAAAGGCATTACAAGACTGCAATCCATGACCGAAATGTTGACATTTGAAACATCGGAGCTGATTGGGGACATAAATATCCACTCCAATGTTAAAATAACCTGCCTTAATTGTTTCTGGAAGGGAAGATCGAGAAAACGTCACCAGATAGGTATTTGTTTTAGTAATGATGCCCTCTTTCCTGAAGCTGAAACGTTTAACCGCTGTGGCAAACAGATTTATTTTGATTGGTAGAGAGTCTGCAGCTTTAATCACGATAAACCGAGGCCATGAATCAACCTTGGAAGAATTTGTATCATTTGAAAGATCTATTTCATCTAGCCTTCTCTTTTTTTCATTGCAAGCTGAACCAGCTTGTTGGGGTAACTGGTGAGTAATAAGAAAGTAAGATTCTTTATGGATAACAACTTCTTTATTATATAAGATGCGACGTTTCGGTATGCATTTTTATACCGTTGTCAAGCAAAAATGAAGTACTTCAGCACAGAATGCAAATTTATCCCAACAATCTTGAGACAGTTTTGATTTCTTGGTGGTGTGAAATTTAAGTAGTTTGAACTCCAGACCTCTTGACCAAAATGTGCTTGTGAATTGCATGTACGGTCGTTGGCTACGTGAAACAATGATTGAAGACATTCTTGCAGAAAGTGGAAGTATTCCTCAAAGGAAACAAACACAGAGTTACAATAAACAATCCTGGCAGATTTAAGTACTTACACTGATTCACAATGCAAGAAGCAAAAGAAAACAAAAGAACATATGAATATTAACATTTTCATAATCTTACTCTTTTGGATGCAATCATTTGATAGTAGTGTTTCAATAAGTTCTTTGTGCATCATATTTGCACATAGGACAAACATTCCGTGACTCTTCAAGGAGCATACAGTCAAAGAAGTATGATGGTCCGAAGGTTCTTCCCATCCATTGTCATCACGCCTAAAAGTCCAGTCCTAAAATTAATGAATTATTAATTGTGACAGGGGTGTGTGATCTTGTTGCATCAATATATAACACAATCGTTCGTCCAGCAGTTGGCGCTATTCCCACTTTAACATTGCGACCTGTGACAGAATGGGTGTATAAAATGAAACAGGGTACATTCGGATGAGGTTAACATACATACCCCAATTGAAATAACTTGGCCACAAATGAACACTGGCATATGCTACTAACACAATACATTATCTACAAACTACAAAACAGCTATTTTTGCTTCTCCTTTAAAGGCAGGATTCTCCTGTGATTGTTTGAACCTTAATTGTGACCCAAATAACGCGACCGCCTCCGTGGTGTGGTGGTTAGAGCGTCCGCCCGGAGAGCGGAAGGTCGCAGGTTCGATCCCCGATCGCGTCATACCGAAAGACGTTAAAATATGGTGGTTGTTGGTCCCTGCCTGGCGCTCGCCATTAATAGGTACAACAAGGACTGGTCGGCTCGGAGCCAGTATAATGTGTCTGAGAGGGGTATTCATGCTTCACTGCGGCTTGGTATATCAGTGGGCTAGCACTATAAATCCAGCTTCAGTCTGGGCTAGTACAAGCAGCCGCACATACACATACACACGCATGCACGTCGTCATATGAGCGAAATATTCTCAAGCACGACGTTAAACCCGATTTCACCTCACCTCACCTCACCGAAATAACTCATGGGGAATTTGGGTTATAGCAGCCCCTGACCATCTAAAGACTGCGGTATGAATTTTTAGACTGTAGGTTTTGTCTGGGACACATTTATAGTACCCTACATATGACAACGCTTTCGTATCAGTCGATACCAGAAACAGCGCGCTGAATATTGTGGGGGGAAAACAACAAATGACACATTCAGCCGTTTACCATTTGGTTAAATCTACATTCGGGAGCGGATGAGTGCTCTGTACAGTTGTAGGATCTTTTTGTGTCACCTCCCCCATTTGCAATTTGAAACAACGTTTATTAAACCCCAGTGCCTTCAGAAATTTAAGGGGCGGTGGGGTAGCCTTATGGTTAAGGCGTTGGCTCGTCACGCCGAAGACCCGGGTTCAATTCCCCACATGGGCACAATGTGTGAAGCCCATTTCTGGTGTCCCCCCCGCCGTGATGTTGCTGGAATGTTGCTAAAAGCGGCGTAAAACCAAACTCAGTCAGTCAGAAATTTAAATAATATATGTGCGGTAAAAAAGCCACTTGATGGTAAAAAATTGAGACTAAGAAACGTTTACAACTTAATAAGAGCACCATCCAATTCTTAGTCATGGTCCTTATGTAGCTTGAATCTTCTGTTAAAATATATGCAGTTGGTCCTGACTTCAAACCATTTATTTACTTTGTTTAAGCACAACTGCAGTTGTCGTTCAATAGTATGAGTGAGTGGGTAAGTTAAAATGTTACATCGAATCGGCAATATTACAGCCACATAGCGATAAAAACAAGGTAATCATTTTAAAATATCTGTCGACAAAGGACAGTAAAACCAACTAGACTATCACAGATAGATATATATTAATTATATTACTAGTAACTAAATCTAAAATAATATAACTATAGAGGACGATGCAATAGAAAACAGGCTAAAGATCGCCAACAACTGAATGTAGATCACCATACCAGGGACCATGGGGACTTACAGTGTCTTTGCTACCTGCATGGATGAATTTATACCATCCCGTCAGCCGCTGACGACTGTAGGAAACGTTTAGCCGAATTTTAAAAGAACAAAAATACTACGTTTAAAAATCCGGTAAGCTGAAATTTAACTTTGAAAGTTTTGGGACTTACGTACCCTCTCAGGAGTTCAATAGTATGCATTTTCATACCGTGACAGGAAATATTAAAATCATCCACAAAAAGTGATTCATCAAATGAATCATTCAAAACCTCTGATGAACTGTTGATCTTAATACTAAACAATGTGTCAGACAAATACTGTCTTGTGGGACACCTTGATCCTGATTGTAATGATCAGACATGGTGGACACAAGGGATGACTGATCCCATAAACTATTTCTTCTGATGATCTAAATATCATGGGTGATGAATGTATCCCTAACTCTTCTGTTGTTCCGCACATGATTTAATGAAAACTGCAAACAACCGAGAAAGGCACGGCAAAAGACTGAGCGCTATTTCCGTCGCCATTGTATGGTCCATAATTTACATAAATTACAAATCTTAAATGATACAGGCGAAGAGTATTTTCATACAAAGTAAACGTGAATCTTAGCGAAACTGTCTCAAACTTAGCCAATGTCCAAGGAATGGAAAATGGTACAAAAAATCAAAGGTAAGGACTCTAAATCTTAAAAATGGAAATGAAATATTAACAGAAACTTCAGATATTGCAAATATTATTCACATTCATGAATTCACATGTAATGTAGATATGATATATTACAAAATATATTTCAGTATGTTTGACTTTGTTAAAGCGTCTAGATTTTACATCTGTATATGTGCAATCAGGCCAGCAAAAATATTAAATCATCAGGATGGAAATTTGAGAAACGCCAAAAAGGATTAAGTGTAAAGTAAGATTTATCTTACCAGTATGTAAACACTTGGATTCAAACCACTGTAAAAATCTTGTTCAAAATGTTTTGCTTACCCTCCACTCCCAAAACATATGTTGGATAGATTCTGGCTCAGCCTTACAGAAAGTACATAAACATATGTCAACAATATGTATCTTGATTAAACAAGTATTAACATGTACAATTCTGTGGAGTAATCTGAGCTGGAACCATCTAAGTTTCGACTCTGGAGTAGTTTCGTGTGCTCTGATAAATAGGCTAGGCCAGTTCATATTGATTAAAAGTTCCTCTTCCCACTTTTCATTGACTTTTTAATTATCTTCAGTTAACACCCATTATCAACTCCTGAAGCATTTGCCGGAATCATGTTTAGAGACCCTTTTAAATATTTTAATGGCATTGGACGGCATTTGGGGGACTTTCCTTTTTCATGGCACCAAGACGTGACGATACCGATCCTTCACATTATCGACCAGTTTTACTAACTAGTTGCGTTTGCCAAACCATGGAATGCATGACCAGTAATCGTCGTCAGGGTGCTTGATTTAGGTTGTGTTTGAACTTTGTGAGTGTTGTTTCTGATATTTGACTGTTAGTTGTTTGTATATGGATGATGTGAGAGTGTGTGAGCCAGTGAGCTTAGTTTTAAGCCACTTTTAGCAATATTCCAGCAATATCGGCACTGTACCATAAATCCCTATGGTCACTAATATGGTGATCTACCTTCAGTTGCTGGCGATTTATTGCCTGGTTTTGTATTGTATTGTTCTCTTTAATGCTAGTTTTACTTTGATATCTGTGATACGATTTTAGGTTTACTTTTCATCGTCAACAGATTTTCAATTTCCGGTTTTATTGATCTTTATTATAATTATTAATTGTTCACGTCACCATACTAGGGGCTGTGGAGACATAAAGAACTTTTGCTACCTGCGTGGTACCTAAATAAACCCTGTCAGTTCTTGGTAGGTACACTCAGATTTAACAATCACTTAAAATAACAAATAACTTTAAAATTTTGAAAATGCAAGACTTAAATATACTTTGAATGTTTTGGAACGTACGTACCAACTAACAGCCTCAGTTGTTAATTTATTGTACCAATTAGTAAAGAATATGTATCTATTTACAAAGCATAATCGTCAAACGTTTTCGATGGTCAGTTCTATTTCTTTTTAAAATTCGATAACTAAATGTAAATTTACATTACCTTAGTTAACTTCTTTAAAAACTTATGAATTAAATGAGAATGGACTGTATTACAAAGATCAGGTACCATTTTTAAACTGAAATATATATCCCTTGAGATGAAAAAATCAATACAGTCGAGCAGAGCATGCTTAACAGTGCTTCTCCCATTACACGTGAAACGAACGGGAGGATCCTCATCTTTCAAAAACTACTCATCTGTGTATCTTGAATTATGATTCCATAATGACCTCTTCAAATCTAGAATGACGCCAGAAGTATATGTAACCGATAGTTGCTTATATGCCATGCAACATATTACTGACTACTTCGGTGTCCCACTTCTTTTGTATTAGATCTGTAAATCTGTAATGTATCATGTATCTACTGAGTGGTTTGCAGTTTGTGTAGGGGATAATAAGAAATGGTGTTTTATTGAGAGCTGTAATGGCTGCAGTATCCAACACTGTTTTAACAGCCACTGCACCCCCCTCTAGAGACCATGGGGAGACCATGGGGAGACCATGGGGACTCACAGTACCTTTACTACCCGCATGGACTCTGGTTGGATGTATACCATCTCTTTAGATGTTAGCGATTTTGAGAAAATCAGCAATGGATTAAACGAACACATATTCTACGAGCTATCATAAATAATAGTACGAATAAATAGACTTTGAATGACGGGGTCTTACGTACCCTCTCAGGGGGACAATTATTTTACACTGCTTCAACCCCCTTTGAGGGTACATCCACAATAAAGTTATAATAATAAGTTATCAGTGCATTCGACCATACATTAAAGTTGGTATATACAAAAGATATAAATCAAAATTTGTGGAGCATCTCAATTTCTTTTAAAAAGCATATTAATAAACGACTTTATGCTAAAAAAATTATCCTTAATAGTTTTAACACTGAAATATAACTCCCTTGTAATGGAAAAATCAATACAGTCAAGCAGGACATGCTTGACCGTGATCCTTTGCAACACTGATTTTTAATTGCCTGAAGACAAGATAACGAGTTTGAAAATATAATAAATTGTATATTTTGACTGTTGACTAATGTTTGTTAATGCTGTTTATTTTTTTGCGTTTGTTTCGGCCGTAAAAACGGAGCAGTTGTATTCTGGAAGATATAGTCCTGGATCCAATAACGGTGGCGCTGGATGCTGCGTCATCATCCCTCTATCCGTCTGTTGAAATATATTTGTAAGAAACATATGTCATAAGCTGGAATGGATTGGAACGTAATTTAGAAATGTATTACAAGGATAACTTATAAGATCACATCAGCCTCCAAATATAAACTTCATATTTTGAAGTGGGGTAGTCAGATAAGGACAAACGTTATGGTAGAACAACTTCTTTATTCTGGTGATGCGACATCGTTGGATGTGGATGGCTTCGGTTAATGTACGATTGGTGAAGTCAGGTTAGTTGTTTGCCAGTATCTCAGTACTTTCAAATAAACTTCTTGTTAATTATTTACTGTATAATAATAATAACAGTCTTTTTTTTCATGCGCATTTCTCCATGCACAATGCATGCTGGAAGCGCCTTAACAATCTGATTATTATCACCCCGGATAACCCAAGATGCCTGCTAGGCGCTAGAAGGTTATAGTCACATGACTTTATCCCACCGGGTACCCATTTTCTGCCGGGCGAACAGAGGCGATGTTGTACAAACTCCCTTGCCTAAGTTGAGGCCACATGTATCACGTGTGCTTCGTTGTGGGGCAGGACTTGAAACCTGAAACTCTGAGGAGTCAAGCTGCCAAACACGGCCACCCAGCCAAGGACTCTTCAACTGATTTGTGACCTGAGCTCTATAAACAGAACCATGTGTCACCACGTTTTCTACTTGACGCATGCTTGCTTGACAAGGCTACAAGAATTTGCATCGAAACGTCGCATCACCTGAATAAAGTAGTTGATCATCCATAACGTTTGTCCTTAGCAGTAAGCCGCATTCAGCAATATCTAATCTTTATCACTGTATATCCGTTACTGGCTTCCATCTGTGGTTATTCACTTTTTGTAAACATGTTGTATAAACAGTATGTATTTAACTTTATCCCCTCACCAATCTGTTGTAATAACAACTCTGTGGCTTCATCTACATACTATATATACCTCTGTAACTATTCACTGTCATTCACCTGATGAAGGGGCAAGTATTAGCCCAGAAACGTCGTGTGTAAATACTAAAGAAGTTGCACATCCATATGAAGTGTGTTGTATTACCCTACCAACTTCTAAATGCCTATCAAACATCAGTACATTCTGTGATGAAGAAACTGTATGTTGTAATATTTTGTAGAATAATCCAATTTTTTTTAGATCACAACATAGCACAAACGTTAAGTCTAGTTGGGTGTATGTAATATTTCTCAGGAAAAGATAATATCCCAGATCAGAAATACACTACAAATGAACAATAAGGTATATTTATCTTCAGAGTAGTAACAAAGTTCTCAAATGTGAGTGAGTGAGTAAGTTCAAATTTAAAGCCACATCGGCAATATTTCAGCCATATCGTGACTAAAACAAGTTTAGAATTCACCATAAAGACATGTAAATTATTAAAAACACTGTCATCGAAGGACAGTAAAACCGACTAGAATATCATAGTATCAAGAAATAAAACTAGCATCTCTCTCTAAAACTCGATTTTAACTTAAGACAATACAGTATAAAAATGGGCTATAGATCGCCAACAACTGAAAGTAGATCACCATACCAGGGACCATGGGATCTTACAGTGCTTTTGGTACCTGCATGGAGCCTAGTTGGATTTACACCATCCCTTCAGCCTCTAGCGATTGTAGGAAAGTTAAGCCATCATTAAGAATAAGATACGATTAAAAGTTCGGTGGAGTGAAATTGGCCTTGAAAGTTTTGGGACTTACGTACCCTCTCAGGAGAGTTCTCAAATGTCATCCCAAAATTTGAGCTGAAAAATAATATTTTAACATGCATCATTCAGGGTTTATTTTGTCTTTATTCGTTTAAGTTTTGAAACTTTAGAGACCAGTAAGTGTCTCATATATAATTGACATGAGCAAATAACCCGTCTTCATTTACACCAAATCATTCATACATGGCTACAATTACTTCTCATTGTTTTCAAAAACCGTTTAACGGACACTGGAAAACACGTTTGTGCTTTACAGTAGGTTTTAGTCCCTTGAAGATCTGGGTTAGAATTGGTCTTCAGTAGCCAATACTTGTCGTAAGGGGCGTGTAAAAAGGTGGTCAGGCTCGCTGACTTTCTTGACGCATGTCATCGTATCCCAGTAGATCGATGCTCATAGTGATCACTGGATTATCTGGTCCAGACTCGAACTTTAACAGACCGCCGTAATATAGCTGGGATATTGCTGGGTGCGGTTCTGGGTGCGGGTGCGACCCTAGTTGTATTTACACCACCCCTTCGGCCCCTGACGATTGTAGGAGTAAGTGTAGTTTTACGCCGCTTTTAGCAATATCACGGCGTGGCACACAAGAAATGGGCTTCACACATTGAAACCATGTGGGGAATCGAACCCGATCTTCAGCGTGACGAGCGGACGCTTAAACCATTAGGCTACCCCCACCGCCCCGACGATTGTAGAAAAATTTAGCCAAAATTAAAAGAAAATATATACTACGATTAAAAATAATAGTATGTTTCAATTTACCTTGAATGCTTTGGGACTTACGTGCCCTCTCAGGAGGACAATAATTAATCACCCCGCTTACGACAAGCATGTGTATCTGTAGACCAATTCTATCCAGATCCCCATGCATGTGCCTAATTCTACCAAATTCACTGTCAGTAAAGTTCTGATGAGTTTTCCTTTGATCCTGTTAATATACATCTTATTGAACGGATTTAATCGAAAGTAACATATAATGTGATCAAGAAAGCCATGGTCCACGTCACATCAGAAATCACCTTACATGGTATATCCATGCTTCCATGGTGTAACTTATGCCGCAACCTATAATTGCTTACATTGAATGCACTGTGTGTGATAGAATGCAACCAGTTGTTCTAAAGTTCAATCAGGTTTGCATTGCGAGGGTAGAGTTAAGTTTTCTAGTCACATCGGTAGCATATAGTGACCAAATCAAGTTTTACATTCATAATGCATAAACATAAAAGAATATAAGAAGCTGTTGACGAACTACATTATAAACAACCAGAATACCACAGATACAGATGGAAAACAAGCATGTAAGTCTAAACTATAGACAATTAGGAGATAAACGTTCGGCTTCAAATAAAATTTAGCGACTATCAATTCGGTCTAACATTCATCTAATTTCCAAACACAGTACGTTTATCTCCATTCTACCATAACCGATTTAACATCGAACTTCCTCGCCCTGCGGAAGACACTGCGTAATCCGGCATGGGATGAGAGACGAATTGAACTCGTCTGATAAAGGAGTGGTAGGTTCCGTTCGTATTTTTTTTAACATTGCAACGTAAAAAATATTCTCTCAAAAGAAAACAAACTACTGTTTATTCAGTGCAATAATGTAACACCTAAGAGCTTGTTTTTTTATAATCATAACTCTACAAGACCGAAACCAGCCTATTGTTTTGTGTGCCGTATTACTGTACCCCCCTGGCCACAGTATAATGGAATCGTCCGACCTACTTATTTTCTTGGAAGTAGACAGTTACGCAACAGTTTGAAATGGCGGACGAGCCAGTGTTTACATTTTGCGAAAGGTTGAAATTCGACGTGACCCCTGCAGAATCGAAGTATAGATCATTTTCTGATCGACCTATAACCTGTAACTCATCAAAGACTGTTGATTTTTATGACCGGCGGGTGTCGATCATGATTTCACGTACGTGCCTCCACCCCGGCATGCGAGGAAGAGTGACAGTGCAGCTTTGTGTACATGCGACTAACTTGGGATTCCTTGGAACATTGTTCTCATCATTTGGGACTGGATTGTAGCCAAGCTTTTCAAAGTGTACGAACATAGCAGTGACAGCCTTCGGGGAAGGTGGCAGAGAACTGAATTTCATGGTTCAGTTTTTGACATTTTGAACGATGCAACGGGACATGATGGAGGATGAGTGGCAAATTTTGTGTTTCGCCTGACCGTCTATCTTGCGAATTTCCCATTCTAAACGGAAACAAATATACCATTTACCAGGTAGGTAAATGCTTACGAACGTTTTGCCGCACAAATAGGGATAGATGGGGATGTATTTTTACAAGGTTTTCTGATTTATATGCTGTGTATTGTAATTGTTTTTGAATATTTTTATAATAGGAGGTAATAATTATGATAGTGAGGTCCCCTAATAATTGTGGAGGAGAAATCGTATAATTGTATGTTTCGAGTTTTAGTCTGTTGTGTTGATATTAGTCATGTTGGTGGCCAAGCTGAAGTAGTGCGGCAGTGTTGTATACGTGCGCAGTGAAGTGCCGTGAAATCAGACGCATTTTCAATCCAAATTGATACCGTCTTATTTTATGGCTTGACCAATCAAATTCAAGCATTTCACGTAGCCATGGTAGAATACAATATAAACTGTTGGCTTTAGATCGCCAACAACTGCAGGCAGATCACCATACTTGGGCCTGTGGGGCCCATTGCTTACTGCATCGATCCTAACTATATTTACACAATAACTTCAGCACTTGGCGATTGTGCTATTGGTGTACCTACAAATGAAAACGTTGCAAACAATTCAGTTTCTACCAAATATAGTTGCACTACAAATTCCAGACATAAACAGATTAATCAATTTTAACTAAATAAAGAAAATGATGATGTTGCTACATGGACAGTTGCATTAATTGTTACGGTATTGACACAATCACGGTAGTGACATTTATAATAATAGCCACTTTTGTAAGCTTACTTTAAAAGCTGATTTAATGGAATTAGGGAGTAAGATTTTTCAGAAAGTTTGAAGGAAATTTCATAGGTAAAAGATATACTTAAATGTCCCTGACACGTAAAAAAACAAGTAAAGGTTGCATGTTACGGCAGTGACATTGTGACGGTATATAATGTCACTACAGTAACGGCCCTGTCACAGCCGTTACACTACCCTGTCCGTACCGTAATGGTATGCTCGCACTGTCAAGTTTCACGCCACTATTGAAATCGTGGTCTTAACCGTGGACTAATCGTGGTGATCCTATCAGATCTGATAACCTATCAGATCTTATGAGATCTTGAGGTTAGTCGTGGCAATCGTGTTTATTGTAGTAAAAATTTCCTAAAATCAACATGATTAATTGTCAATCGTTATCATCACATCAGATGGTATTCCATCGCAACAAAGGACAACATATCGAATCTAAAAATAGCTTCCAAATTGTGGTGATGGGAAGACAAACACCACGCTCTGTCGGGTCCCATTGCTCACGACCTCACACGAATTGCTCACAAGCAGATACGAGTTGATACGAGTATTGCCGCTTTTTCACGGACGCTCGCGATCTGTCAAGAGTTCTTGAGCCCATATATGTACCGAAAAGCATAATTAATGCACCTAATTCAGCGATCTACCCTTGAAGAGAGCACATCTAGTCAAAAGAAAGAAAACAGGTATTGCCTTTACTGAACAGCGAATGGAGGAAATCATTGAGTTCATGAGAAATATGGTCCTGTACAACTAACGCCTTGTAGGGTTCAAAAATCTCACCCTGAGACAAGAACGGGTACCTGTAGATGATCTCTCCTGACGTGTCAACTTCTTCCTGGCTTAGTCTTTTTCTTTTACCTGCTGACAAGTCCTTATCTGATCTTTGTTGACGTAATAATTTCATTCTGTGTTTGTTCACATTTGTATCTACTGACAAGTCCTTATGAGATCTTTCCTGACGTGTCAACTTCTTTCTAGCTTTGTCCTTTTCTCATGAACCTCTGAATTCCGACACTGATGGTTCTGCACGAACTGATTTCATTCTCTGTTTATTTCTCTCTTTATTTATAGCTAACTTGGATGTACACATGGTTGATGGTCTTGTCTTGCTGGTCAGGTTCAAGATATTGTCTTCACCTTCATCGACATTCTTGACACGTTTGTGTTGGGCGTTTTGTTTTTTCTTGAAACATGACATAACTGTTCATTTGGTTCTCAGATTGTTTCACGAGCATATGTACGGTATGGAGTAGACAGAACAGATGGCAATACTGAAAAGTCTCCTCCTAATTATCCTTCATACAGATACTGACGCAATCAGGGTTTATTGAAATAATTGTGCTTTGTACTTCGCTTAAGCTTGTGACAAAGCAAACGTATTTCACTCGGGACATAACCTTGATATGAAAGCGGAAGCTCGTTTGATACCGTATAAATCCCAACAACAGATTCTCTTGTTGAACATATAGTCGATGAAGTGGTTGACTATCTGTGATAGAAACAGCCATTGGCGTGATCCATGCACATCTGTTCTAGCAGGTGGATACATCCGTCTGTTCACTAGTTACAGGTGTGTTCTTGGAGGTGAAAGTGGAAGTACATGTTGCATCTGTCCTATCACAAGTTGCAGGTGTGGAGCTGTCCTTGGCAGGTGTCAACGTGCAGCTGAAAGTAGAAGTAGAGATGGTTGCGTCTGTCCTTTGGTGATTGGCGGGTGTGCTCTTGGAGGTTGTGGTAGTGGTTGTTGTGGTTGTGTCTGTCCTTTGACGAGCGGCATGTTGTAGCAAATTACATAAAACTTTGAAATACACGATATGTATTCACACCTGCTTTCCTTCCACATATATTTTCACGACACAATTAAACAGTCAGGACTTGTTTGGACGACTAGACAGTTTCCTGTCATCCCCGAAACCTGCCAGAAAAATCAGGTGTGATTTGCACTAATTAGTCTCGGCACAGCGAGTGGGCAATCAGCGAGGGGTTCCAGGTGTTGAGTAGTGAAGTGGCTCTCGGGCTTAATGAGTTCAGCATAAGTAATAAGAACGAATGCGGCTTCTAGATTAGGTATCTAAAGAAGAATTAAATAAGGTGGTTTCGTGGTATATATGAACAAAATAAAAAATTACATGAAGAATTTCCATAGTATATTCTTAGAACAGTGATGAGTTTTATTTTCTTATTAAGAACGTCTTCTGGCAGATGTTTCATCAGCAAATGAGAGCTGAGGAGTCTCGTGGATTGGAGGTCGGCATACTTCAGTTCTGACGCAAATCCAATGAAGGTCTGGGCCATTGTGACGTCATCGTTAGTTATTTCACCCGTGAGGAGCTCTCGTGTTATTTCATGAACCCAATTGGGTTCCTAGGAGAGGAAAGCAACAAAACACACACACACACACACACACACACACACACACACACACACGCACACGCACACGCACACACACACACGCACACACACACACATTTCGAATTATTTTAATGAAAGTACTATTACGCTAGTCTATGACTAACATAGAGCACATTCATAGCTTCGCACTTTGTTTCATCTAGATTTATTGCAGAAAACATACGTGACCATACACACATACACATAAAAGAATGTATGCTGCATCTTCCTTGCATAGACATAAAACAAAGAGTCACGTGATAAGGCGTCATCAAATTTCCCGAATAGAACGTTCGGTATCTCAACTGTTCAATATAGTGGCTGGTCATATGTTATCTGTGACCAATGGTATCATGAGATACCTGTCACAGAGGAAAGGACAGATGATGGGGCGTGGGCGAAATTTCTAAAGAGCACGTTTGGTCACTGAACAGCTTGGATAGAGATTGATTATTGGCTATATCGTTGACCAGTCGATATGCCGGGTTTCGGCTTTATCAACTCAAGCTTCAATGTAACAGTTTGTGTTTTGTAAACATACACACTTGTAACGATGTATGAAATATACAAATAAGACAAATAGGAGTAGATAGACACTTTGTCGAGTTTATTCACCTCATTTCAGTGTTTTTCGATAAGTAAAACAAAGCGATTGAAATCCAACCATTTAGAGAGAGATAGTATTTATTTTCATATACATTTTACGCACACAACTAGTAAATAAACTTAATGGTTTGCTGTACATGTAAATATAATCTTCACCTTGATACGAGTGAATAAAAACTAAAGTACACGTATTACAGAATTCTCGAAATGCCAGTATACTGAATTATTATAGTGTATAAACTTGCAGTTCAACCCCCACCCCACCCCACCCAATATTTATGAAGGTGGGCATGCCTATATTTATACTGAATGCAAACGAGGTTCATAAGATTACAGATGTGCATAAACATAACAGAGAGGGGGCGTGACTCCATAAAACAAGCTGTCCAATGATATGACAGCGCATCTGTATATTTTACACTTGTCACGGGACAAACCTTTCAACAAGGACGTAACTACATATTCACTCTACCGGCGGCTGACCTTTCAAGGTCGAAAGAGGTGTTCAATTATCTCATTACTCTAATCTGATTGAATGATTATACGTATGTGTATCGATACCGTAACTGATATACTATCCAGCTTTTATTGACGATGGATCAATAGAGTCTAAGTTCATTGATACACGCGATAATTACACCGGATTTGATAATGACAGAGATCAAATGTAAATGTTTTACACAATGTTCATGTAAATTCCATAGAAAATGACAATTCAAATTCACATGAAACTTTCAACAGCTTGAACAAAAAATGCTTGAAATACCTTTTTTATGGTTTACATGTAATAACTTATGATATTACTTCTGTTTAGGTGTGATAATTTTTGTAATCACCAACTTATTGTGTTTCGTTACAAACGTAGTCAAAGACGTCATTGTTGTAATAACACTGAAATGTATATATATTCGATGCAAAGGCGTGACTTAGCACTTTATATTCGATTAGGTAACATTATCAACTATAGATTATGGAAAATAACTAGTTACAATTCAGTAAGCTTTCAGTTAGTAAACAGAATTATATCTACTCTATTCGAGCTTGGATGTATAATTATTTGTGTTTATACATTATGTTTCAATATATGAAACATGACAACGTAATAATACCTAAAAAGTAAATTCAAACTATTCTATTGTGTTTGAATTCTTTGAATGTCCTTGAAATTTCGTATATTGTTTCTTAGTTATTGGGAAGTTGAAGAAAATATAATCTTCAGTAACCTCTAAACCATTACATCTAATTCAATGAATGTGCATACGAAGTATTTTAGTATCAATTCCCAATGAAGAGTACCAGACACTGTAAAAACATCATAATCCCTTTTCTCGCCGACATGTGTTCATGAGCCAAACGCTGTTAAAGCCTATGATAATGATTAGCATTTGTTATCAAAGCACTTTAAATACTTCTTCCGATTGACACTAAAGGTTGCATCTCTCGGAAAAAAAGCTAATATTTGCCCAGTACTACTAAATTGGTTGAAATTATGTGCGATTATTAAAAGTACGACACACATTTGCGTCCCTCGCTGAAAAAGAGGTGCTTTCTGTTGACGAATATATGTGGCTCTCTCTGTGAGAAGCTGCTAAATACCTACCCCATAAACACGTCACTCGCTGTGAGGAGCTGATTATTTTGCCCCATATATGAGTTAATTGAGGAATTCATTATTTACATTGGTGCCTAGCTCTTGCTGTTATGTTTAGCCAAGGTCTGTATTAATAGGAGCGGTAGCATAGCCCCCTTTGCACGTCACGCCGAAGACCCAGGTTTCACTCTCCCCATGGGTACATTGTGTGAAGCACATGATATTGCTGGAACATTGATCAAAGTCACTTAACACACCTATATTCACTTTACCAATATATACAGTATATAGCCTTTGGTTACAGTTTTGTATCGATCATGGATAGATTATATAACTGACTGGGAACAAGTGTAAAAGGACCAATCCTGACCAGCCTGTGTTGACCCCAGCCAGCCTGACATGAAGCAGGTGAGGATTGGCACCACTTGGAGAACTATATTCCTGTTATACTATCGATGCGTATTACTGATAATCAGGTTCATGCATGTAAATACATTAGTCTGGACCTACAAAAGGTAATGGTGAAAAATCTATTAACAACATATGAAAAGACAAAGTAGATTTGTCGGGGTAGCATATTAAAAACTAACAGGTTTAATTGGGCAACTGGTGGGCTCCTTCGGCAGGACATGGAGAAGCAACACGTGTAAATATTGCAGTTGGATTTTGGGGTTGTTTAACGCCACACTCAGCAGTATTGCAGCTATATGGCAGTGGTCTGTAAATAATCGAATCTGGACCTGACAATCCACTGATCAACAGCATGAGCATCGATCTATGCAATTGGGATACGATGACATGTGTCAACCCAAGTCAGCGAGCCTGACCACCCGATCCCGTTAGTGGCCTTTTCTAACCCGGATCTTCACGTGTAAACACTAAAGGATACAGTATACGTTCGATTATTCCTCTGCACTGTTGTATATGTTGGAGAGGTTTTTACAGGACTTTTGTCACTTTTGCATCAGATGCGGGAAATGAGGAAGATATGTGAGTTCATGGGTGTTGACAGAACGGATGACTTCCTGTCCAGAGTCTGTGCCAACAAAACATTGAAAGCCATTGGAGCCATGAAGAAGGAGACAAGAGAAAATGGCCTGTTTAGAAATGGTAAGGATACATTTGAGAGATGTCAACCAGATATATCGCTCTTGTAATTCATAAGCTAGAAATCCGTGAAGATCCGGGTTACAATTGGTTTTCAGAAACCCATGCTTGCCGTATGAGGCGACTGACGGGATTGGCTGGTCAGGCTAGTTGACAACACATGCCATCGTGTCTCAATTGGGTAGATCAATGCTGATGCTTTTGATCATTGGCTTGTCTGGTCCAGGCCGATTATTTACTCACCGCCGGAATATTGCTGAGTGCAGCGTTAAACAACAAAACAACCAGCCAAATCATAGGCTGAAAGGCTGACTGTAAGATCACAACATTTCATAGTTCTGCATTAAATGTTAAATAACAATAAGCAGTGATCTCCTGTGTAGTCATCTATGTGGTAGCTTGGATTAATATAGAGATGAATATGTGACATGCAAATATGACAACGTACCCATGTGTCTTTACAGGTGGAGTAGGTGACTGGAAGAACTGGTTCACTGTCGCCCAGAACGAGTGGTTTGATCAGTTGTACCAGGAGAAGATGGCCGACTGCCCCCTTCAGTTCAAATACACACTGTGACTTGTCTGTTCTCCATTCAAATTCATACTGTGTCATTCATCCTAGTGGCATTATTTTTGTATTATCAATATGAATATTTAATCCAGACTATTTAACCATCGAATGAGTTTGTATCAGCCCTGTAGACACACTGTTTGAGTGTATGATATTGACAACATATGTAAGTTAAATACGCCTTCAAGTTTAAAAACCTGTCATTCCATTAATGTTTTCCAAAGGACTTGTAATGACTTTCGAAAATCATATGTGCAACTATAATGAAAGACATCTGTCTGCGTTATCTAGATGGTTCGTTTACAGGCCGCCGTCATATGGAAGAAGTGCTGGTGTGTGGCAAATTGTGTGAATAGCTGTTTGGCAGGAAATAGTGACCCTTTTAGCGAACACATGATATCATCACTGATTTCCATTCACATGATTTTCACAACTATTTTGCCCGTAACACCAAATTGAGTCTATTAAACCCCACACGCAAAAGAAACGCAAGTCTAGTATAAAGTAGATATGTACTTATTTTTTAACAGTATAGAATACAAATACCAACAGCGTCAGATATACATAAATTTGAGCAAGAACAGTTCACTGGCAACAAAGACAGCTGACGTCATTACATTTTGTGACAGTAAAAGAGTTGCGCAGATTCTAGTCAATTGTCATGACGTCATTCAATACCTGGTGTGGCCAACATCAGCATTGATCACTGCAACACTTCTCCTGTACATGAGTGGATCAGACGATTCGTAAAGGCCCTGGGGATTCTACTGCACACATCCAGAACAGCTATACGAGGTTCATCAGCAGTTGTAGGAACTGGTCACACTTCATTCAGGCTCCTTTGAACCACATCCCACAAGTATTCGATGAGGTTCAGGTCAGGGCTGAGAGCCGGCCACGTTAGTACAAGGATGTTGTGTTGTTGAAGAAAGTCCATGGTAACTCTTGCAACATGTGGACGAGCGTTATCCTGCTGGAAAAGGTGGTTACGATGTTGAACGAAAAATGGAACAACATGGGGTCTGATGACTTAGTCAATTTAACGCTGAACTGTGACCCCATGTCCTCGACCTTGACCCACATTCTGGAAGCCCATTGGTCCAAGTCTCGCATTAAGTCCAATTCCGGCCCAAATCATGACACTAGGTCCACCCCATGCATCCCTTTCCAAAACATTTCTGTCAGCAAAACGATCTCCTTGACGTCGCCAAACTCTGACCCTTCCATCTGCATGTGACACACAAAACCGACTCTCATCAGAGAAGATGACACGTCTCCATTCACGTTGACGCCAGTTTTGATGACCCTGTGCCCACTAAAGTCGTGCTTGTCGATGCCGTGGTTGGAGGACAGGACGACGTGCTGGTCGGCAACATCGTAGGTTGTCTGAACGCAGACGTCGGATGACAGTGTCACGGCTGATGCGTCGATTATGCATTCCTATTGTGTCTCGAGCAGTCTGGCTTGCTGTCAGGAAAGGATCTTGCTGTTGACGTGTAATGTGTCGATCTTGTCGACGGATGGTGACCCTAGGTCGGCCGCTTCGGGGAAGGTCATCTGTAGTCTGCCTTGTGTTGTATCGATGCTGGAGATGCTAGTTATGTTGCCATTAAAGTGACGGCAACATCTTCGACAGACTCTCCAGCTTCTATCCTTCCGATAGCTTTGTTCCTCTCAAGTTGATTTAAACCTGGCATTGTTGAACAAAGAGTGACTGGCCAAAGTTTTTTGCTCAGTTTTATACCCACTGAAGATGGTGACAACTCGTGCATGTTTGATTGCATAAGTAAATGTGCATGATGCCCACATCGCCATTGAAGCGGTTCGTTCTGGCGATTTGTTTTTTTCTTCTGTTCCCACACTGGCTTTGCAAAACGCAACAGAAAATATTAACAACACCATCAACCATCATTATTTACCAATGTTTTTATAATTTTAGGGGTCTGACTTTAATTCCTCCTTTGAGTAAGAAACTTGTGTTTCTTTTGCGTGAGAGTATATATAGTCAAGACTGGGGATTATTTTGCACACACGTTTCGTATTTAAAGGACACGAAACACAATCTGTCTGCATTATGTACATGGTGCATTATGTTACAGGCCGCCGTCACGTGGAAGACGTACTGGTATGTGGTGTCGGTCTGTTAATACAGTGTATTCTGGTTATAATGCCACCGTTTGCCCAGTAGAAAATATGGCATTATATCCAGGGTGGATATAAGCAGGTAGGATGGGTTTGAGTGGGTTTTGCTAACGTCGAAAAGATAGGGATCCCATTTCGGATACATAGATGCATCATCAGAGAAAAATTATTCATTATTTTTCACATTCCATTTTGTGAAGTTTCTTTTTTTGACTCAGTAATACCATACCAATGTGTCTCACTTTAATACAAAATTAACGAATCTCACTAATTGAGCAATTTGTTGATACAGACTATATGGCTCATCTGGACATGCGTTATCAAATCACTGACACTGGTGAGCCAGATCCAACTCTGGCGATGTATGAGACCTGTTTGACAGAATCTGGCTAAGTGAGATTGACATACATTCCATTTATGTTTTCCAAAGGATAATGTTATTTTGTAATGACTCTAGATAACCCCAGGATCTAGGGGCTGCAGATGACTTGTTGTTGTAGGTGGCAGGAAGTATATTGTCACATGTGTTAAGCCACCTGGGATTTGTCCAGCAATTTAGTTAGTTCAATTAATCTGCGAGATGTCAATGAATCATTTAAAGTATGTATACTAAATGCAGCCAGTGAAATTGGCATTATAACCAGGGGAACATGACTTTTGTTCAAAACAACATTGGCAAATTGCATTCTATCCAGTTTGACATTTTAACCAGGGTATCAGAAGGGCAGGGAATCCGTTCTGGCAGAAACATGGCATTATCCAGGGTGGCATTATAACCAGGGTGCATTGAACATTTTAGGCGAATTGTGCGAATAGCGAGCGGGCAGGAAATGTTGATCGTTTTAGCGAACACATGATATCATCTCATTTTCATTTTCCATTCACATGACTTTCTGGGTACCTGTGTGAACTTGTAAAACCGTACATTCCGACAAGCACACTCAGATCTAAAGACAGTCATTTATTGGCTGTCCCATTAATCAAGATGACACGTTTTGGTGAGAAATCATTTTCATATGCCTTTGGAACTGAAAACATGCCAAGAATTTTCATCTTTCAAAACCGCATCTTCTTCGTCTCGCCTATCCTTTAAAGTAATAAATTTGTCTGTCTCTTATCGTCCAGCGCTTTGAGCATACATACACTCAAACACACACATACATATTATATATATATTTATTTATTTAGGCAAGACTGCGTATTATTTTGCATACACTTTTATATTTAACGGACACAAAAAACAATGTACATGTATGACAGTTATCTGCATATTATACATTCATGGCAATCCATGTGCTGTTTTTTCATATGACACGAGCACATATCAGATGTCAAGTCTAACTCTACAAGATGTCCCCGAAGACCCGGGTTCGATTCCCCACATAGGCACAACGTGTGAAGCCCATTTCGGGTGTCTCTCGCCATGATATTGCTGGAATATTGCTAAAAGCGGCGTAAAACTAAACTCACTCACTCTACAAGATGACCGTCAGTTTCTTTCTTTTTAACCATCGAAACTGAAAACAGTGGTTGACAGTGCTACTTGTATAATCTATATTCAATTTATCATGCTAAAGGTATCGTAACAAGGAGTCTTTTCATTGTTAATCGTGTGATCTATTTCGTTGCATCTGAACCAGAGAAAGAGAGTGAGTGAGTTTAGGTTTACGCCGCAATCAGCAATATTCCAGTTATATGGCGGCGATCTGTAAATAATCGAGTCTTGACCAGACAATCCAGTGATCAACACCATGCGCATTGATCTGCGCAATTGGGAATGAGTGAATGAGTCAATATTTAACGTCACATCGGGAATATTTCAGCCATATCGTGACAAGAACAATTAAGTTTATGCATAGTAAGCAATGGTAAACTATAAAAATCTGTCAACGAAGGACAGTAAAATAACTAGATTATCACAGATTCGAATTTAAAACTAGCAATCAAATCTAAAACAGTCTAACTATAGGACAATACAAGGTAAAAAACAGGCTATATATTGCCAACAACTGAAGGTAGATCACAATACTAGGGACCATGGGGACTTATAGTACATTTGCTTCCTGCATAAAACCCTATCTGGATTTACACCATCCCCTCAGCTATTAGCAATGTTAGATAATCTAGCCATAAATTAAACGAACATATATTCTACGATTAAAAGAGTAGTAGGTTTAAATTTACTTTGAATGTTTTGGGACTTACGTACCCTCTCAGGAGGACAATAATTTTACGCTACTTCAACCCTCTTTGAGGGCACTGCCACTAACAATCTAAGCTACTAATCAAACTGCGCAATTGGGAATCGATTACATGTGTCAACCAAGTCAGCGAGCCTGACCACCCGATCCTTTCAGTCGCCTCTTACGACAAGCAACGATTGCTGAAGGCTCATTCTAACCCGGACCTTCACGGGTGTCCATAGAAAGAGAGAACACAGAACTTGATGAGTGTTCGAATTTGCAAAAAGCGTGACATATTCGAGCCAAATGGCCAACTATGTTCACTTTACAGACCAGACGCTAAATGTCTGTCTCCAGAAATGCAGAGGTAAGAAAATATATAGAACATTTAGCATCGCCCTTGTATAAAGTGCTGTTGTGACTAGTCATATGTTACGGATAAATACCTTTTTTTAATGTTTTATCGGTGATACTATTCTTTACTGACAAGTTTTATATACTCTGATTTTCGTGTTATTCAGGAATCATATTGTTATAGTGCAATATGATGATGACAAATTACCTCACATTTCAACTCACTCACTGCAATGTGACAATGCAGTGTGACTTGATATTTCAGTATGCAATCAACCAAGAATGACAACAGGGGTATGCTCAGATCAATAATGGGTCATTAATATGCTCCCATTAATAAACTGAACCACAAAAGAAACTTTGCACATTTGAAAATAATATTTCGAAAATGAGCAAGATAGGTTGAAACCCAAATAGTCAGAAACACATAGCCCAAACGCAACCTATGCTCAGGTAAACGTTGAACCGGCAATATGCACGATTCTTGTTGAAATTGCGAAATATTGGAAATCACGTGACCCCACTACAGGCGGAACTGCACGTGCGACATGGGTATAAAAACTGCACAGCACCGATGATAGACATTCACATTGGGAAGAGAACACCTTGGAAATGGCAAGACGGACAGCAGAACAACGCGAGCGATCGATCGGAATGATTCAGATGGGGGCAACGCATACCCACGTGACAAGAACCATTGGTTGTTCCCGTGTTGCCATTGGTAACTTGTTGCAACAATACAGGCAGACTTTACGGACATTGGACAGGCCCAGAACATGGAGACCACTCGCACCACGCCACAGGAGGACCGGTACCTGCGTACGTTGCACCTCCGCAACCGCTTCCTCACGGTGACGTTATCAGCGGCGCACGCTTTAGGTCGGCGGATCAGCACAACCACGGTGACCAGAAGACTTCGGAGAGTGGGTATCAGGGTTTATCCACCACTTTGACCGCTGAACATTCCCGCAGGAGACTACGATGGACGAATACGGTACGACGTTGGCAACGTCGGAGATTAGTTCTGCAAAAGAGTATGACATTGTTCTATGTCACAGTTATAACCAATAGAAGTTCCATAGAAATTAGGAACCAAAATGTACTATCTCCCAACTGACATTAAAAAACATTTACTTTGCAGGAAAATTTATTTGGCAATAAAAGACACAAGTTAAGGTTTGACTGCTAATATACATTACAAAAAGGGATATGTGATGATTGTATTTGATGAAATTGTTCAAAATGTACTCAGCCTTTTCATTTGACTTACAACATCTACGTGTGATTTCCAGAATGTTCTAACTCCTCATCACGTGACCAAAGGAAGCTATATGATTGTTTATGGATTTAGAATAGTTTGGAACTGAGATTAAATTTTACATTTGGAGATAGGATAGTGATGAAGGGCAAAAAAAACGTATTTCTCGTAATGGTAGAACATAGAACAAATGGTCCAAAAGAGAATATGAACCTAACTCATTTTGGACCAAAATTGGAGACAGATCAACGTGGTTCTGAGGGCACGATCTGGATAACTGAAATTTTACCCCCTACTGGCTTTGGATGTCTGCAGTGCAATGTGTGATCGCAGAACGCCAATTTTCTGCTCTGCATTTTTTTTTTGGCATTGTTCATATTTTAAATTTACTTTACCTCAAACTTCAGTTTCGGAATTAGAATGATTTCAATCTGGGGCAAAGTTTCTTTTGCTGGTCTGTTTATTTGTGATACAGCCTGGAATGGTCCGGATCAATCTTCTACTGACTGGAATGATGTGAATACAGCTACGGTCCATGCAGGTAGCAAAGGTACTGTAAGTCCCCATGGCCCCTAGTATGGTTATTACCTTCAGTTGTTGGCGATGTATAGCACGTTTTTGGTTTTGTATTGTCTTACATAGTTTTCGATATTTTCGATTTTCATACTACTTTTACAATTATTCCTGTGATATTCTAGTTATTCTTACTGTCCTGAACATGTTATTTTTATAATTTACCATGATTTATTATGACATTATAACTTGTTTTAGTCACGGAGTAGTATATACAATGGGGGTTCTGGACCAGTTCGAACCAAAGCCTCTGCAAAGCCTTATTTCACAAATAAGGCTTTGGTCGGACCCTTAGCTCTTGCTACCATTACCCCTACTATGAAAAAAGTTTGGGGATGCGAACGCACCTCTTAGCCGCACCGCTTAACCGACTGAGCTACCGGGGATATGGTTGAAGTAACGGGTCTATCCTGAGATTGCATCACCCAAAGCTAGGCTGCGTCTAACGTATCGCTATGACACTATGTCACGTTTACCTCGATGAAACAGTTTAATGTGAATCGCCTATAATCTCTTTGGCGTTCGTAATAAAGGCTTGCCGGGCTTTTTGTACTCCCTGTTCTATGTACTTTTTTTTCTCATCCTCACTGATAGCAGACTTACGAGACTTGGATCGAATCTCTTGTTTCATTTTGTTATATTTTGTGAGTTCAGAGAGGATTGAACTAAACTCCTCCTCTGAGATCTTACTGTCAGTGAGTGCCGTGGAAATACGCTCACTTACTGTGTTCAGCTTTGCTTCAGCCAGAACCCTGATCTGGTCGTGTTTCAATGCCTTACGATGCAGTCTGCGTGATGCCAACTTAAGCGCCAACCCTAACACCCCCCTGCCACCCCAGCTGTTATTTCAATGCCTAGCACTATAGGTGCAGCCACGATGGTAGCTAACAACCCAACACCTGCCGCCCCTAGTCCCATGCTGGTTGCCATAAGGGCAGTGTCAGCCCCGTCCACGATATTGAAAGCTCTATGGTACTTTTTACATAGTGCTTTCCGCGTGTCGCGGTCTTGTTCTAGTTGGCGTTTCACATCACATAACTGCCTCAAGCGGAACCCATCTACGGTTTCCAGTGTCTTCGCTACTTCCTCTACGACTGGGTATAGCCCCATTCTGTGTGCCTATAATATATCTGATAAAATATTTTTTTAATTGGGTATCTAGTTTCCAACTAGTGTTCTGGTACTAGTTCAGGGATATAGTTCAATCCCATAATGTATTTTAATTGGGTTTTATTTAACCTTCGATTAATGTACTTAAAGCCGATAATACTTAGATTAGCGTGCGTGTAAAAAAGCGGGGTCTTAGCTCTACGCCCATTAAAGAGACGAACCCCCTCAAGACTTGATACAGGGTCATTTCCTGATACCTTAATAATACGGCAACGTTGGTTATTACACCTGTCTTCCCACTGTATTATCATATCATCTATAATGTTACGATGACTAGGAAACGGGGAATCTCCGAGATAGACGTCTATGAGGAATGTGAAGTTTTCCGCGACATTTCTAAAGACCTCTTGGTGATCAAGTAATTTGATCTCTGTCTTCACCTTCTTCCTGGAAGTTAACATGTTGCCCGAGTGGTTTGGTATTGGTGCGATATATACATTAGATTCCGGATATACCACTCCATCTACAAGTAGGCCTTTGGGTTCCGGAACGAACGATCCTATAATTATGCCATTGTTCTTAATCTCGGAGATAGTACCATCTTGTCTCAAGGTGATATAAGGTGCGGTGAGGGTTAAGTTGAGTAACCATTCAGGCTCTTTAAAATCTGATAACGGCACCCGCCTATACACGTTGTCTTTGAAGTGTAGGATGTATAAGGTGTCTTCCTCACCAGGCTGATCAAACCCCTCCGTGTCCCCTAGGTCATTAAGCGTAGTGTTGGGACGATGACTGGTCATTGCTATAATACTACTACGATATAGTTTCCAACTGGTTTTCTGATAATAGGTCAGGGGTGCACTTCACCCCCATGAAGTGTATGTTGTCGGGTAGGAAGATCTTGGTTAGTGATATCGTGTCTTCCACGATCACGTTGACTCCCTGAAGACTGGTTTTGGAGTCGACACCCAACCGCACGTAAACTGTGCAAACGTGATACTGGTGTCGGTTCACCCACCCGAGTTTGATCCCCTTCACGATCTCAACATCACCCCGTGATGGTTCCCCTAGGTAGACTTTGATGATCAGTGTTGAGTTCGCCGGTAGACTCTCCAGTATCCTGACCACGCCTTCGAATTCAGACACCAACTGCAATGTCACGTTTTGCATGCCTGGTTTACTCGATAGCATATGGGCTGCCATACTGGCCACTGGGCTGATGACTACGCTACGTCTCTGAGTCGGGACGTAAGCCACGAGCAGGGTTCCGTTGTTCACGACTTTGTTTAGGTGGTTGTCTTTGTTATCCGTGAACACATAGGGGGAGCCGAGCCTAATATTGAGAAACCAGTCGTCTTTATCGGGTAACAACACCCACTTATCATCTTCGGTAAAGACGAGCGTATATGGCTTGTTTCGGGCGACGGTAGTGCTCTCAACATCGTCTAAGTCGAACAGTTTACCCCCCGAACGATGGGTATATTATCCATTTATCATCACCGGTGTTGACTAGGGTGTACCGAGTGTTGACTGTCGCTCTTGTGGTATCTACTATATCACCTAGGGCTCCACCGGAGGGGACTTCAACGCGTTTGTAAATGTTGTTTTTCAGTTGCAAGGCGTACAATTTACCATCTACTCCGGGAGCGTCGAAACCGCGTGTGTCCCCTAGGTCGGAGATCCCCACATTGACACATTTTTTCACCCCGGGCCCTTGTGCGCTGGTCATTTTATGTGAAGCGTTAAGCTGAGGTATCCTATATTCACGGGATTATGATTTATATCTAACACCGATATTATCAGCTCAGGTATGTTGCCCTGGATTAACCTCTTATACTGCCGCGGTGAAAACGACTCAGTTCTACCGTCGTTGTATTTCTCCGTTTTAACCGGCACTGCTCTCAGTATAGTGGAAGGGTGACCCCCCTTGAATGTTGTACATTGTGCTCACCTGACCGAGATGAATGTACAACTCTCGATACGGTACTAGGTCGGGTAACTTCGTGCCTGTGACGGTAGTTGTGGGTTTTATCTCGTCAGGAGGCATACTAAGTGTCCTCGCCAATGGCCGACCGATCCTCAAGGAGTTTCTTCCGTTGTTGATTAACACCACTGTGCCGTTTGAGTCGTTCATCTTGAGTTCGGCTCCCAGGGGTTTGAAGACCTCGTCGCTTAGCGAGCACACCCTGTAGTAGCCGTCAGTTATCTGACTGCGAGCCCCACTAACGAACAGCTTATTGTTGCTGGCGTTGATGTTAGTCCATTGCGGTAGGTAGGTGATATCGCAGAGTGCGACTTCGAGTTGACCGGACGTATTATCGATCGCGTGCGTCAGCTGAACGGCCTCACCGCTCGTTATTCCTGGAAGTGTTATGTACATGTTAGAGTATATATGCTCATTATATAATAGTTTTTAAAATGTATTCCCAAGGAGTGTCTTACTCCCCTGGAGTGTTTTACCCTAAACTGGACGTAGATTTCTCACCCATGAAGATCGCGGTTGCTGATGGGATGTATTTCAACGCCCAGCTTTTAGATGTGTTCAGCCTGTATAAATTTTCGGTGACTAACGCTAAGGTAGTTCATGCTTGGTTCAACAACCCGATGCAGTTCTGGCAGAATCAACTCAACTTCGCTGTGTGGTGCGCTACAACGGGGTGTGGTGTGACATTGACCGACACTCGGCGTGGACCGCTGAGTCAGTCTGTGTTCAAGTTCCACGTGTACTACCAGGTCAGGCGTATCCTTAAAGAGATCAGCGCCCCGCTCCCACAGGACAACGCATGGAACCCATTAA
The DNA here is from genome assembly GCF_003918875.1 of Haliotis rubra. Lineage (NCBI taxonomy): Eukaryota > Metazoa > Mollusca > Gastropoda > Lepetellida > Haliotidae > Haliotis > Haliotis rubra. The sequence continues at coordinate 3,211,843 of NW_025767179.1, forward strand.
ACAACAAGTACGATAGTCGGGCCTACGAACGTATTTACAACGAATTCGAACTAGACCCGAAGACGGATTGGCGTTTGCCGGGGCCGAACCACGGGTTGGGTATCCCCATCGTTCACCAAATGTCCCTCGTGGAACCCAGCGAGAAGTTGAAAGAATGGGGATACAAGTCGTATCATCACCTAACAACCAACGAGTGGGATGACCGTTACATGGCTTTCAATGACAGCAAGGATTACCGAGTCTGGAGGTTTGATCAGGGAGGGGCAGCGGATGACTGGAAAAAGTTCATGCTGGACACGTCGAGAGGGTTCACTCGTGCTGGGGTAATCAGGTTGAACGACTCTATTCGAACGTACGTGTGGGCGCTGTTGGGTGCGCAGGCGCAAACGCGTTCCAACATCCTGGGTAAGGGGACTGCTTACGACGCTCAGAAACAGTTCGTTGTCAACGTAGAGGATGCTATCAATGCTCCAGTTGATCTCCCGAGTGCCATCAAACGCTACCAAAACGTGTTGGAATATGCCAGGTCGAAAGTCGACTACGTCTTCGACGTGGGATTGTACATGGCTCCGAGCGATATGCAACTGAGAGTAAAAAAAGTGGTGGGCTACAACAACGAAATAGTCATAGCCACGGCAGGCCAAAAGTTGGGCGTCAACATCAATGTCAACATCCCCCACGTCCCACCACCCACGACCGGTGAAACGGGTATAGTGGCGCCACCCCCGGAGCCTAGGGTGCAACCAACACCCCCTGTGGGGTCACCCACTGTGGGTTCACCCCCACAGCAGCAGCACATCGATCGTAAAACAGCTATGGTGATTGGTGGGGTAGCTTTGGGACTTATTTGGTTAAAAATTCCTTAGCCGCTACGTACACCATACCCACCACGGCGACGATGGCTGCCCATAGGTTTTGACTAAGCCACGTGGCAGTTTTAGCCAGAGCGCCCAACAACCACGAGACGATGCTACCCAGGATGCCGGGCAGGGCTTCGGCGGCCTTACCAGCCAGTTTAGCCAGGGCCTCCCCGAGGGATTTCAGGTGTTTTTTTAATCCAGTCTTTAACATCCCCACCACTTGGTGGTGTGCCACTGCCGCCGGCAGGCGTGGGGGTACCCCCACTCAGTGACACCACCAGGGTTGATATGATGAAACCCAATGCAGTCAGAATGCTGGCGATGGTGATCCCTTGCTCCCGGAACAGTATCCGAATCCTGTTAGCTAGCGTGGTGTCTTCATTTAGGACTCGATCGATGGTTTCCCGTACGCGACTGATCTGGGATCGGAGGGCTTCCCGGTTAGAGGAAGCGGATTCCAACCGAGTCCGTCTCTCGTCTTCCAAGTTTTTTATTCTCTCCTCAATACGCCGTTTCATATCACCATCCGCTTCGGTGAGTTTTATTTTCTCGCGAGCGATGTGCTCATCGATTTCGTTAAGTTTCCCCATGTTGTTCACTAGTTCTCCGCGTACATGTTTCAAGGCTTCGTCTAGACCTCGCAGTTCCCTCAGGGGAAATTCGAGACCCGACAAGGGTTTGTCATGGTACGTAGCCAATATTTTTTCAATACTGTCTGACGTTTCTTTAGCACGTTGGGGGTCATCGTCTTTGGGCCTGGCTGCTTGCAGATCTTGGACGACCTTCGGGGGAAGCTTAGATCGCGCGCCGCCGTAATCTATGAAGCCTAGTTCATCACGGATCAGCTGACCCCCACCAGGGCGACTGGTGAGTGTTGACAAAGCATACAGCTTCCCGTCTTTTTTTATGATATCGACCCCCCGGGTGAGCCTTCAACCGCAGCGTGCCCTTCTTATCGACGGTAAACTTGGCATAGTCCCTTCCCAACGGCTTGATGTTGTCTCTATTTTCAACTGCGTTGTAATAATCGTCGACAGCCGGCTGTATAAGTTCAGTACTTAAGGGGTTAGTGAATGAGGTCTCCTGCTCGTCGAATGCCTGGGCACTATCATCCAACATATCATCCATAGGTATGTACTCGGCCATTATTTAGTATTAAAATATATTTCATTTATATAACAATGTACGGTAGAAAACTAGATCCTTTCAGAAGATCAAGAGAGCCTCTAGGCGCCAGAGCCGTGCGCCAGTCGGTGACCATCACCAACAATCCCAGCAAGATAGACCAGAATCAAACGCTGCTGGTTAGATTCCCAAACCTTGGTGAGAATGACCTCATTGTACCAGGCACGGTTCGACTGGCGTTCAACCTCACGTTGACCTCCACCAACGACAAACGCGAGCTAGTGCGAAACGTAGGCCGAGCCATCATCAAGAAAACCACCATCAAGATCAGCGGTAACGAGGTGCTGAGCATCGACGACAGCGACGTGTTTCACTGCTACGGGGATCTCTGGAAAAGCGAGGGAGAACGTGTCAATGACGTGTACCAGGGTATCAGCAAATCGACCCGGTCGCGCATAGGGTATGGTTTCACGCAAGACCAGCTAGATAAGATAACGGACGGTGAAAAAGCCATCGCTCAAGCATACGGGAACCAGTTCTGCGTGCCGCTCGACTTCGAGTTGCTCACGGGGCACGCGCCTTTTTACCAGGCCGAGCTGGGTGATAGGCTTGAATACGAGCTAACGTTTAACGACTACAGCAAAGTAGTGCGTACGCCGAACGGTGATGAGGCCAGTTACGCCATAGACAACATCTCTCTGGAGTTCGACATGGTCACTAGCCCGGAGCTAGCCAGGCAGGTTCGAAGCCAGTACTCTGGGAAGATGGCCATCCTGTACGACCGCATACTGAGGCATAGATCAGTCGTGCGAGATAAGAGTGACACTGTGTGGAATATCAACCTGAACGTGCCGGCGCGATCGATGAAAGGCATCCTGGTCGTCCCCGTGGAGGATTACGAACCGTTCCGGAGGGACAGCGAGAAGTTTTTCAACCCCGAGATTGAAAAGGTGGAAGTGACCATAGAGGGCGTGCCCAACCAGCTGTTCAGTCATGGCATGAGGCCATACCAGCAGTGGGATGAGATAAAAAAGCTACCGAGCAAACAACATTACATAACCAAGGACCTGGACCTTTCCTCCGTTAAGATCGGTGAATACCTGACCACCAAGTACGCCCTATGGTTGGACATGCGATCCACAGATGACGATAAACTGCATGGTAGCGGGCGCCGTATAGATAACGGCAGCGAAGGGATAACAATCCAGATTACCAAGAAGGCTCAACCCGCTGGTAAGTTGAAATTATATCTGTACGTTATTATGGACGCGCAACTTAATATAGACAATGGGAGATTCGTGCAAGCCATCTATTGATGGCGGTAAGCCATCATCTAGTAGGCCACTGCCTGCCAGCAAGCTATTGCTACCCCGCGACCCACACTGCGCCATAGTGTGTGGGCAGACTGGCTGTGGGAAGACCGTTTTCGTGCTGGATATGTTGGAGGGGTACTACAAGGATGTGTTTGATAACATCGTTATCATGTGCCCTACTCTGAGCATGAATAGAACGTACACGGAAAGACCTTGGGTGATGACGGACCCGGACGTACACAAAGTCGACCCGGGAACACGCCTGCAGGACTGGTTGAAAGCTCTTCACGAGAAATTTAAAGGGGAGTCTACACTGTTCATACTGGACGACTGCAGCGCTAATCGCGAGATAACAAAAAAGAGAGACATGCTATCGTACCTGGCCTTCTCTGGTCGGCACGCAAATCACAGCGTCTGGGTGCTAACGCAGAAGTTCAACTCGGTGTTGAAAGACCTAAGGGAGCAGACGCGATGGGTGGCCTTATTTCACTGCAAGGACATTTCTCTCTGTTTCACCTATATCGTATTATATATAGTTAAAACTAAATCTTACTTGTTACATTATAAGATGGAGTGTGAGGAATTGCTCAAACAATTGTTGGTACCCCAATCCCCACAGGTGGACGATGACAAGCGAGAGAAACTGGTGGCATTGGCTGTTGGTGGCAAAGCCAAACATTACTTTGGGGAGTACACGCCAGATAAAATTATCAAAATGTCAGCCGAAGAAATCAATAAACTGTACGCTAGATACGAGGCTAGACTAGGTGCAGAAATGACAAAAACAATAGGATCGGCTATGACCCAGATATACACTAGCATTGCGTCATACTTTCTTCCCATCCCCCAGGAACGCCGATTGTGGGAAGACCTCGAGAAAGACCCTTTTATCGAGCACGCCTTGAGCTCTATTAGCTGCGAGCTGTACCACAAATATGGTATGTTGTTAGCCCCGGTGACGGCGGCGATTATTACGGCAAAGCATTGCCAATTTGAGAGGAAAAATAATAATAATAGTATAGATGGATGCACAGGAGACACCACACCTGGAGGAAACCTCCAGGGGGGAAACCCCAACAACTGGAGGAAACCCCCACGTTGGGGAAACCCCAACGGGAGGAGACCCCACAACTGGCGGAAACCCCAAAGTTGGGGGAACCCCAACCCCCCTACAGTAACCAGGCAGAAGAATCCTAAGAGAGTAGCTGCCGGTAAAAAACGGTGGTGTAACCAACATAAAATTATCAGGGTGACTCACCCGGAGCGACTCTTGTTAGTTGTATGCGCAACTGCTGCCGTGGCTATCTCATGGTTATATACACGACGCAGGAACCCAAAGGATTCCGGGGAGGGAGACCCTCACAGTGAGGGAAACCCTCACAATCCCGGTGATCCGGTCCCCCAATTAGAGGTCGACCCGCATATCATGTTATAATTTAATATTTTATATCATATACATAATGTCTGAGGGGAAAACGTTCGTCAACGACGCATACCACGCCACTGTGGTCGCCAGTCTAGCTGTAGGATACGCTCGGTTGACCAAAATGGTGCTTAAACAACCAACTATCAAGCTAGATTTCAACCTGCAGGATATGGGTATGCTCATAATGAACCTTGGTATGGCGATGGCCACAAAAGACATCCTAGTAAAACAAGGGATAATACCTGAAAATATTATGAAGTAAATATAGGATGGCCACGATAGCTATGATGGTCGGTGGGGCGTTAGTGAATGCCCTGGCATTTTCCGGGAGTAATTTCCTCTTCTCGAAACTACGAGAGTCACACGCGGCTGAAATACAGGAAGAGAGGAAGCGGCATGATCTCGCTATTGAGAACTTACAAACAGCACAGGTTGAGTACGCTAAAAAACGCCTCCAGAGGATCGATTACATTAACGAACAACTCAGGCTTGAAAACCATGCCGTTCAAACATTCCACGATGTTGACGACGCAGCGAAAGAATACTACTTATTAACTGGTAAACAGTTGCAACCACTCGATAAACCCACACTCGCTCAGTACTACACACCATCCAAGGGGCAAATGGACCGTGAACTGGCCTTCATAGCGCGCTGGGTATAGCAGCGACTGCGTTGGTTGCGAAACAATTCGACTAAATACCTATATAAGTATGCTAAACATGAGACCTGCTCCATACCGATGCGAATACATACTTATGGGGAAGACCGAGGCCTGTGGTAGGAAATGCAGGACTCTGGGGTACTGTTGTTTCCACATGGGAAGCCCTAACTACGCGTGTTCTGTGTGCGGTATAGGGGTTAAAGGGCACTACCGTCTATGTAAAGCTCACGGGGCGAACGTAGTCAGACATCATCTCATCTACGAGAATAAAAAGGCCTACATAAAAGAACGTAGGCGACTTCTCAAGATAGCAGTGTAAGACTGGTCCCTTTGCCAGTGGCCCAATTAGAGATTATACACACCTACGTATAGCTATGTTTGTGGAAATTGAGCCCAGGGAAGGTTGCCTGAGCAGCTGGCAGATGGATGTGGGGAAAAGTATAGATATTAGTGCCCTCAAACCCATGATTATTAGGGAACTATATAAGGGGGTGCTCGTTTACAATCATTGTAAAAGTAGGGTTTGATGTGCCATGGGCTGGGCACACTTGGAATTACTTTGATGGTGGGCGAGTAGATGTGCATGGGGATATAGATATACTTGTTGACGACTCGTTGCAAGTAATACAAAACATCCTACTATGCTGCGCATATTCCGGGTGGGTTGAGGGAATAATCGATAAGGTGTATCTTGATTTTTTACCTTACGGTGGGCCAATTAGACATTGGTTCTCTTAGGTGTGTACGCAATTATGACCACTGTTGGTGAACTTAAGCGGGTCGCCAGGCAGAGAGGTGTGATCGGGTATTCTCGAATGCGGAAGCCAGCATTGTTGAGATTACTAGGTTTAGAAGCCCCTCCCACGGTAAAACAATTAAAAGCTCAAGCAAAACAGCTTGGATTCACGGGTTATTCAAACCTGGGGAGAGCCGGGTTAATGGCATTTTTATCACATGCCCCCGGAGCGCTGAACGGTAACTGTCAGCTCCCCACTGTAAAAGAACTGAAAGTTCAGGCACGTGATTTGGGGTTAGGGGGATATTCCCGAATGAGAAAGCCACAGCTTGTAGAACTGTTACGGCAGAATAGAGCTGTCGACCTACAGTTCGTACCCACTGAGCGCGCTGTAGGTAACTATTTGAAAGGCTGGCGCATGCATGTTGATAGGAACATAGACATTACAGATATCAAGCCTCTGATAGCTGATAAAATAAACCAGGAACTAAACAGTCTGGGAAGTATCAAATTTCAAATCACAGTGAAAATGTCGCTCGATAAGAACGTGGGGGGAAACCCCACTGGGGTCACTGAGTACGTTCAGCCTTACTTCCGAGGTAAACAAGAGGTTGTCACGCATACAGAGACCATTGACGCATCAATCGATACCAGTTTTCAGCAGATACGGGAATACCTAGAACGCTACACACACTTGGGGTCTGGGTGGACTGTAGATAAAATCGATAATGTCTATCTAGACATAGCTAACTACGTGCCGTTCAGAGGCGGGTCATACCTAGACTTGCCCCCCCTACTATAGGAAAAAACATGCCATGGTCAATGTCAAGAATAGAGGAGACGATTGCCTGAGGGTAGCTATCAGGTCAGCCTTGTTTCCAGCTGACACTCATTCAGACAGGCTTTCTAGCTATCCCCAAGACGATGGACTCAACTGGGATGGTATAGATGAACCCACCCCCATATCCCAGATCACTAAAATAGAAAAACAGAATAATCTAGCTATAAATGTCTTTGGGCACGAAGGTAACACAACAATAGTGCACAGAGTCAGCCCGTTGGGGGGACCCCAACTGGGGGGAAACCCCCCCCTCGTGTTATCAATATATTCATGATCCAGCGAGGTGGCAAGTACCACTACGCTTGGATAAAACACTTTAGCAGGCTGTTGTATGACCAATCGGCACACAGAGAAAAGACCCACTTCTGCGAACGGTGCCTACATGGCTTCACACGAGCTGATTTATTAGAATCCCACCGGGAGGATTGCCAAGGTGTGGGGCAGACGGCTATACGAGTCGACATGCCTAAGGAAGGTGACAATATCCTAAAATTCGGTAACCACAAGAACCAAATGTCTGTGCCTTATATCATATACGCCGACTTTGAAGCCTTGGTTAAACCTGTTACCGGCGGGGCTCCCACAGGTGAGAGCTTCACCCACAAAACACAAGAGCATGAAGCCTGTGGGTTTGGATACATTGTCGTCCGTTGTGATGGGGAAACGAAAGCTCCCGTAGTGTATAGGGGCCCTGATGCGGCTGAAAGGTTTCTAAAGTGTTTGCAGGAGGAAGAAAAAAATTATTAGGAATGCACTGTATAGAGTCGCTCCAATGCGTATGACCCGAGCCGACAGCCTAGCTCACGCCTGTAGCACTAACTGTCACGTGTGTGACTCACCACTGAATGGTGATTCGGTGAGAGATCACTGCCACGTAACCGGTAAGTATAGAGGCGCCGCTCACAGCGCATGTAACCTCAAGCTTAGAATCATCCCTAAGACAATAAACATCCCCGTGGTCTTTCACAACTTGAGAGGGTACGACTCTCACTTAATCATGCAGGCCATCGCGAAAATCGATGGTAATATAACGTGCATCCCCAACAACATGGAGAGATACATCTCCTTCAGCTTAAACGGCCTTAGGTTCATAGATTCAGTACAATTTCTATTGTCTTCATTAGACAGTCTGGTCAAGGCCAACGATACCTTCCCTATCACCGACCGATACACAGACGCCGAGACTAGACCCCTGCTTATGAGGAAGGGTGTGTACCCCTATGAGTACATGGATAGTTGGCCCAAGTTCGCGGAGACCAGACTACCCCCCATCAGAGAATTTTACAGCAATCTGACCGACTCAGCAATATCCCAAGATGATTACTCACACGCTATTAATTAATAAACTGGGTTGTAAGAACCTGGGGGATTATCACGACCTGTACTTGAGGACAGATGTACTGCTGTTAGCCGACGTGTTTGAGACGTTTAGGCGGACGTGTTTCAAGCAGTATAAACTCGACCCCGCATGGTATTACACCAGCCCAGGTCTGTCGTGGGATGCCTTGCTTAAAAAGACCGGAGTTAAGTTGGAATTGCTTACAGATTATGACATGCACCTATTCATTGAGAAAGGCTTGCGAGGTGGGATCTCCATGGCAACCAAACGATACGCGGAAGCAAATAATCAATACGTGAAGGGCTACGACCCTAGCAAGCCAACCAATCACATTCTCTACCTCGACGCAAACAACCTGTACGGCTGGGCTATGAGCCAGTATCTACCCACAGGGGGATTCGAATGGGTGTCACCCATTGATGTTATGAGCATCGCGCCAGATTCGAACAAAGGTTATATCCTCGAGGTTGACTTGGAATACCCCAAGGCATTACACACATCACACAACAGCTACCCCCTGGCCCCCGAACGTATGAGGGTTAACCCAGACTGGATGTCTGAGTACCAACATAACTTGTTAGGTGGGCGGGTGGCAGACGTTGAAAAACTCGTGCCCAACTTAATGAATAAGACCAAGTACATCGTTCACTATCGCAACCTACAGCTGTACCTGTCGTTGGGTATGAGGCTGACCAAAATACACAGGGTGCTCATGTTCAACCAGAGCCCATGGATGAAGCCCTACATCAGAATGAACACAGACCTCCGAAAGCTTGCAACCAGTGACTTTGAGAAAAACCTCTACAAGCTCATGAACAACTCAGTGTTTGGTAGGACTATGGAGAACCTGAGGAAACGCGTGACCGTGAAGCTGGTTCGATCGAATGAGGAAGACAAGCTCAGGAGACTGATAGCCAGTCCGGCATTCAACCGTAGCAAAATATTCACCGATGACCTAGTTGCCCTACACATGAAGAAAAGCCACATAAAATTCAACCGGCCTGTTTACGTGGGGATGAGCATCCTCGATTTATCCAAACACCTGATGTACAACTTTTACTACAACGAGCTCAAGAAACAGTACGACGACAGGTGTGAAGTTCTGTACACTAGCACGGATTCCCTGCTGATGGAGATTCGAACCGAGGACGTGTATGTTGACATGAAAAAACACCTCGATTTGTATGACACCAGCGACTACCCTAAGGACCATGCCATACACAGTACGGTAAATAAAAAGGTCCTAGGTAAGATGAAGGATGAGTGTGCTGGCATGCCCATAGCCGAGTACATAGGGTTGAGGCCTAAGATGTACTCCATACTGAAGGCCGACAATGGTGAAATCCGGAAGGCTAAGGGTGTTAAGAAGTATGTGGTGAAACAACACATCAAACACGCCAGATTCAAGGAAGCCCTGTTCAAGACCCGTACCTTTAGGCATAAAATGAACACACTTAGAAGTGATGGACATAAGATATACGGACTGACTATAAACAAGACGTCCCTGTCGCCTATGGGCACTAAACGTTGGATAGCTATTGATGGGATAAAAACGTACGCGTACGGGCATGAGAAAATTGAACCAAGAACATAGATATAAATATCGGGACGACATGTCACGGAACCAAAGAAAGTTTGAGGCTATTTACTACAGCCCGCGTGGGTACTGGAAAGGAGCTAGCGCGCTGTAGATAAGCTGGCTAAAATGGCGCGAGTACCGCCGGAGGAGGCCAAAGCGTGGCTTGAAAAACAAGCACTGTGGCAGATCTATTTACCGGCACCACGCTACGTGCCTAGAAGGAGGTTCGGTATTAACATACCTAATAGCATTCACCAGGCAGACCTACTGTTCCTACCCCACGACAAGAGGTACAAGTATGCCTTAACCGTAGTGGACGTAGCCAGTCGCTACAAGGAAGCCGAACCCTTGACCGCGAAAGATTCGGCCCAGGTAGCCAGAGGATTCGAACGCATATACAAACGCAGTCTGCTGACGTGGCCAAGAGAGCTGCAAGTTGACCCCGGACGGGAGTTCATGGGTGACGTGTCACAACTGCTAGCCAAACACGATACAAAGGTCAGGCGTGGCACGGCTGGAGCCCATCGCAGCCAAGCCATAGTTGAGAGATTTAATAGGACTTTGGCTGAGCGCTTATTCGGACATCAGTATGCTAGGGAGATGGCAACCCCGGGAAAACGATCGACTGAATGGGCCGCGAGGTTACCCAAGGTGGTGTTGGCAATCAACCATGAAGTCACCCGGCTCACTGATAAGAAACCGGCAGACGCTATCAAACTAAAATCAATAGTTGCAGAGCCGGCTGCTCCATTGCGTGGGAAGGAGAAACAGATACCAGATAGGGCCCTAGTGAGGTATCTATACCAGCCGGGGGAACACGAGGGTGATAGCCGTAAGCGAGCCACTGATCCTATATGGTCAGTCAAAACTTACAACATAGATAAAGTGGACATCAAAGCAGACGAGCCTAACTTGTACTACTTGAGGAATGGGCCAGGTAGGGGGTTTGTAAGAGCGGAATTATTGATCGTACCGTACGGCACAGTGTTACCTCCAGTCAACACGGCATAGCGGTGCCCCAGGATAGACCCGTTACTTCAACCATGTCCCCGGTAGCTCAGTAGCGCGGCTAGGAGGTGCGTTCGCATCCCCAAACTTTTTCATAGTAGGGGTAATGGTAGCAAGAGCTAAGGGTCCGACCAAAGCCTTATTTGTGAAATAAGGCTTTGCAGAGGCTTTGGTTGGAACTGGTCCAGAACCCCCATTGTATATACTACTCACGGTATGGATGAAATATTGCCGATGTGACTTAAAATCTGAACTCACTATCTCACTCTAATGACAGTGTATCCACACGTCTTGCAGGGTCTTGGCCAAGTTCGGCTGACGTTGATTTGGCAAACGTAATAAGGGAGGTAATCCGTAATGATACGTGCACGATTGTCTTGAAAAGCAAAACTTAGTTCATCGGTAGTACAGTCCAGTCACAATTTTCAGTGACAATATGCGATGACATTATGGTTGTCAAAGTGATCTCGACCAAAGGTTAACAGACCCAATCCCCTGATCTGTAACATTGCTGTAACTGATGACGTTCGTTGGGACGACTCCATTCACGTCCACACATATTCAGAACGACCTGAGTGAATGTGGAGTCATCTGACAACATTGCTCGAGGCGATCACCCATTCCTTCCTCTAAGCACCACTCAGGTGCAAAGTATGCAGATATATTAAGTCGTCAGTGAGTGAGAGAGTCAAACGTCACATTGGCAATATTTCAACCATTCCATGGCTACAGAAATTCATAAAATGAAAGAAATATGTTATATGTTGTAAAAAAATGTCGTCGAAGGTCCGTATAACTGGATTTTCACAGATAATATTCAAAACTGAGATCATTTTGAAAAGGTTAGTTATTATTGAACAACATAGTATAAAACCTGGCTGAAGATGACCAGCAACACTTAGGCCACAATACTGGCTACAAAACGTCTGTTTCCTGTGTTCCAACTTCGGCCGAAAATTAAAATTAACAACAACAAAAAACGATTAAAACTATGGTAGGAATATCACTTTTTGAAAGAGTGGTTTTAACTGTTGCTGCTGCTGCACATGCAACTCTCAACAATTCGGTGACCCAACTTTTGATCCCATCAACTGATTATTGAAATACGTTATAAGATCGTTCAACCGTGATCTACTGCAAAAGTGAGACATCCAAGTAGGTGTTAATAGATTACATCAAATTTGATCAACTGTCGGTTACACCTCTGTGGGTTGTCCAGGATTATCTTAAGACGCTTTAATTTACATTTTGATTCAAACGGATAAACTAACATCCAGTTTTGATACATGTGTGTAAGTTCTATCAGGAAAACCTAGTTAGGAGATAAGCATCATTGGTTGGCCAATTTCCGCATGTTATTGAGTATTTGAAACACGGGAATGTATTTGGAACCGACGGCATTTACAGCAATACAATGGTGTGTGCGATGTTTGAAGGTATCAGTATGCAGCGAATGGTCTTGCAATTTCAGTGAATCGAATACCATTCGATCATGTTTCACAACCAATCAGATTAAAGAACACAGTGACTTTTGGTTTACAATGTCTAATATCTGAAACCGTCAGTTAGACCACGTGTTGCAGTCTTTGTGGTCTTACCTAACCCTAGCCCTAATCATGCAAATTAACTCGATGTAGCCCTAACCTGTTATCTCAAAATATCCCTAAGTCTGCCCGTTATTAAGATGACAACCCTGGAACCATTCTACCCCTTTTCGTAGCACTCACGTCTGAAGTGATGTGGGCGATCTTTTTGCTTCTTGTGAGGACTCGTGCAGCATTATTTCGAATCTTCTGGAGTTGTTGCTCTGCTGCGGCACCGTGAATCAATCAGTGAGTGAGTGAGTGAGTGAGTGAGTTTAGTTTTACGCCACACTCAGCAATATTCCAGCTATATGGCGGTGGTCTGTAAATAATCGAGTCTGGCCCAGACAATCCAGTGATCAACAGCATGAGTATCTATCTGCGCAGTTGGGAACCAATGACATGTGTCATCCAAGCAAGCGAGCCCCACCACCCGATCCCGTTAGTCGCCTCTTACGACGAACAAACATGCATTCATAGTCAAAAACACAAATCATCTGCAAACAAAATTCATAAACATATCGACCCGATACTATGTTGGAAGCAAGATTTGGTGTTTTCGTCGTGACTTCCATATCAGCTATGGAGATTGTCAGTTTTTCTTTGGTTTGACGTCACTCTTGAAGTCAAAACCCACTTAAAACTCTTGGTTGTATATTAGATAATTATTGTGTTATTGTCATTAGTATTATACCACTTTGTACAAACACAATACAGCGCCTGTAGAGATAACTGGTTAAAGCGAAGTTCTTTTTTCTCCACATTTCTAACATGGCATCATTCAAAGCTTTCCAGAATCTGATCAGTCCGTTTGAACCAGCAGTCATGTAAACTTATATTTTTTTTCCTTGTTTTCTTTCTCCCCGAACATGCCTCAATCTGTATTGCTAAACTAAATTCAATTCAGCACTGAACCCTTAAATTAACCGCAGCAACCAGACCGAGCACCTCACTAACTGTTCTACTGCTCATACTATACGCAATCCCTTCCTCTGAAACCAGGACTGGTGGGGGTAGCCTAGTGATTAAAGCGTTCGCTCGTCACGCCGAAGACCTGGTTTCGATTAACCGCATGAGTACAATGTGTGAAGCCAATATCTGGTGTTTACCGCCGTGATATTGCTTGACATAGTGAGTTATGGTTATCGTCACATCTGCAATATTACCGCCATATCGTGATAAAACAATTAATATTATTAATAAAGATAAATAAAACCAGAAATTACGATGAAAGATAAACCTAAAACTATCACAGATATCAAAGTAAAACTAGCATGTTATCGTAAAACGATATTATTAAAGAGAACAATACAATAAAACACTGGTTATAAATCGCCAGCAACTAGATCACAATACTAGACACCATTGGGACATACGGTGCTGATATTGCTGGAATATTGCAAAAGGTGGCGAGAACTAACTTCTCTCACTCACTCACATCATCCTTGACTACTTGACTCGGGCACGATAAACCCCATCGACAAACAATTAACAAACAAATATCAGAACCACTAACAAAATTCAAACACAACCTAAATCAAGCACCCTACTTAACCCACGTTTTATCTATTTAACGTCTTCTATTCCAAACTACCAAATATATTACATAAAACCCCAACTATCCACGTTGACGAAATTGGGATCCAAAGAAATCAACGCTGATCCCCTAAAACTTAGGCACTGGTTTTCAAGGGACTAATAGGATGCACGCACACCATTCCTTTACAGATTTATCGGAGAGAGTTTTCTAAACTGTGAACGATACAAAGTTCTGAGAACAATGGAGAAAACTCCACTGGAATGGGAGCTCTGGACAAGGTCATATAAGGCAATGACAGCAGCACTCTAGTTAGACAAGAGGGCCAATTCATACACCTATCATTTAATCTTTTATCTGATGGTTGTAGAATGTATTGATAATGACCCCTTGCAGATGCCCCAATGTAGACATGCTTTTGGTCTTTGAATCTCCACCGTCGCGGGGGTTCTCTTTCCGCTTAATGGGAATGGTTTGTTCTTGTCCAAATTACATATATTCAGAGACTAAGTGTCAATATCAATGACATTGGGGTTGACAAAAATAAGGGTAAACAGGGATTCGAACCCATGATCAGAACTTTCCGGCACACCCAAAGAAGCTACTCTGCACAGCGGTTGTGAGGCCCCAAGTGAAATGGCATGTGGAAAGAACTTGAATCTTTAGAACATGTCACCTGCTTTCTTCATGGACAATAGCTTGAGGTAATGTTCTTGCCCCAGAGGCCTTGAAGGTTTTATGCCAATTTTATCACAGCAATCTTGACAGTTTTGAATTCTTAGTGGTGTGTAATTTAAGTAGTTTGCACTCCAGATCTTTTGAAAAAATTGCTTGTGAATTGCATGTACGGTCGTTGGCTACGTGAAACAATGATTGAAGACATTCTTGCAAAGCTAGCTCTGCACAGCGGTTGTGAGGCCCTTAGTGAAATGGCATGTGAAAAGAACTTGAATCTTTAGAATTGTACAAAATGCCACCTGCTTTCTTCATGGACAATAGCTTGAGGTAATGTTCTTGCCCCAGAGGCCTTGAAGGTTTTATGCCAATTTTATCACAGCAATCTTGACAGTTTTGAATTCTTAGTGGTGTGTAATTTAAGTAGTTTGCACTCCAGATCTTTTGAAAAAAATTGCTTGTGAATTGCATGTACGGTCGTTGGCTACGTGAAACAATGATTGAAGACATTCTTGCAAAAAGTGGAAACAAACACACATTAATGTTACCAATGAAGGTTTTTTATTTGCATCTGAACAAGGAAGCTCAACATACAGTTACAATAAACAATCGTGGCAGATTTAAGTACCTAAAATGATTCACAAATGCAACAAGCAAAACAAAAAGGAACATTCTAATATTAACATTTTGCTACTCTTAGTCTTTTGTATGCGATCATCTGACAGTGATGTTTCAACGATGAATAGTTTTTAAGTGTATCATATCTGCACATAGGGCAAACATTTCCTGACTCTTCAAGGAGCATAAAGTCAAAGAAATATGATTGAAACCACGTTTGAAACCACGTCGAAACACTCAATGGTGCGCAGGTACTTCCCATCCAATGTAATCACGTCTAGTTCACTGCTGAAAATTGAATTATTAATTGTGACAGGGCTGGGTGATGTTGTTGCATCATTATAAAACACATACATTCGTTCAGCAGTTGGCGCTATTTCCACTCTAACATTGCGACCTGTGAAAAACATGGGTGTGCATAAAGTGAAACAAGATACGTTCGGATGAGGTTAACATACATACTCCAAACTACAAAACAGCTATTTTTGCTTCTCCTTTGAAGGAAGGGTTTTCCGGTCATTGTCTCACCCTTAATTATGACCCAAATAACTCATGGGGAATTTGGGTTATAGCAGCCCCTGACCAACTAAAGACTGCGCTACGAATTGACAACACGAATCGTATTTTTAGACTAGGTGCTTTGGCTGGGACATTTTTATTATACATGTACACCCTATACTATAGCGATATCAGAAACACCGCTGAATATTGTGGGGAAACACCAACGTGACGCATTCAGCCGTATTAAAACTACATTCGGGAGCGGATGAGTGCTCTGTACAGTTGGATGATGTTTTTATCGCCTCCCCATTGGCAATTTTAAACAACTTTGATTAAATCCAGTGCCTTCAGACATTTATACTTTAAATAATATATGTGCGGTAAAAGTCACTTGATGGTCAAAAATATGATTAAGAAACTTTTACAACTTTAAAAGGAGCACCATTCAGTTCTTAGTCAGGGTCGTTATGTGGCTTGAATCTTCTGCAAAAAAAGTATGCAGTTTGTCTTGGCTTAAAAAAGTATTTATTTTGTTTAAACACAACTGCAGTTGCCCTTGAATAGTATGCATATTTTTACCGCGACAAGAAATATTAGTGAGTGACTTAAAATTTAACGCCACCACGACAATAGTTCAGCCATATAGTGACGAGAAATGTTGGACATACACAATAAATGCAAGTAGATAAATAACAGTCATCGACGGACTGTAAAATAACTAGAGTATCACAGATATGGACATAAAACTAGCATGGGAAACTAAAACATTTTATTGAAAGCAGACAAAACAATAAAAACCATGGGCTATAGATTGCCAACAACTGAGGGTAGATCACCATACTATACAAGGAATATTGAAATCATCCACAAAAAGTGATCCATCAATGGAATCAACCTATATTTCGTTTAAATAATCATTTGACTTAGTGCAGGGCTGCGTTTGCTCAATTTAGATGTTCGAATTGAAACTGGCAGATATGTTAAAGAAACTAAAGTTGATAGATTATGCCTTGTATGCAAAGGACGAATACTATTTTTTATTTGCACGTAATGTATACAAACATCTAAGATCTCTACTTTTGCCAAAGATATACTATTTGAATCCTACTGTACATAAATTTAACATGGTAATGTCAGAGGTAAATCCAGAATTTTTTAAAACAAATCTAGTAGTGCAAGTATATAATGCTATGCGACTTAGAGAGTGATTTGTTCATATTGTAACATAACCGAATCGTATGTTATTGTTCATATTACATATTGTATATACTCTCTCGTAGTCAATTGTTAATGTAGAATGGGCCTGTTGCCTCCACTACAAGAAATACAGATTGATTGATTGATATATCAGAAGTGTCTGTTAATATTTCATGTCCATTTTCAAGGTTATGGATGCTAGAACTAGAGCACTTACTTTTGTTTTTTTGCACCATATTCATTCCTTGGACATTGGCGTACGTGAATGTATTCTTGATACATAGTTTCGCCAAGATTGACGTTTACTTTATATGAAAGTACGCCTCGCTTTAGCATTTAAGATTTGCAATTTATTTAAATTATGGACCATACGATGGCGACGGAAATAGCGCTTAGTTTATTCCCGTGGCTTCCTCGCTTGTTTGCAGTTGTCGTTAAACTATGTGCGGAACAGCAGAGGACTTAGGGATACATTCATCAGCCATGATATTTAGTTCATCAGAATTCTTAAACCAAGAGGTGGAACAAGAGAAGACCTTTTGCTGTACAGATCTTCAAAAAGATGATTGAAAACACAGTTAAATGGAGGATTAGACGGGTTGGAATAAAATTTTCTTGTATATTGTAAGGATAATTTTATACGGCGTCAGCCTCAACATAGAGACTGTCAACAGGAGAAGGTCTAAAAGACCCAAGACAAAGTCTTAGGCCTTGGTGGTGGACAGAATCAAGTAGTTGTAGGTTGCTTTTGCAGGCTCCACCATATACGATGGAGCCATAATCAAGTTTAGATAGCACAAATTATGTGTATAAATTAAGGAGGGTAGTTTGTTCCCCTCCCAACTTTGAACTTGAAACAACCTTTAACAAATCTAGTGCCTTCAGGCATTTAGCTTTAAGGGATATGAGAATGTGAGAATCGAAAATTAGACCCAAGAACTTGGCCTCCTTTACAACTTTGATGGGAGTGCCATTTAAAGACGATTCTGTGTCCTTATGCAGCTTATATTTTCTAGAAAAGTTTATGCAATTAGTTTTTCACTTAGAAATTTTAAAGCCGTTTTCAAGACGCCATTTATTTATTTTGTTCAAACACAACTACAGTTGCCGTTCAATAGTATGCATAGTTTTACCACGACAAGAAATATTAATATCATCCACAAAAAGTGATCCATCAATTGAATCAATTAAAACCTTGGATAAACTGTCTATCTTAATACCAAATAAAGTGACAGACAAAATACTGCTTTGTGGGACACCCTGATCCTAATTGTAATGGTCAGACAGGGTTGAACCCACTAGAACTTGCAATTGCCTGTCTGTTAAAAAATTGTAATATAAGAAGAGGTAAACGACCCCTCAAACCAAAGTCATGTAAATCCTTCAAAATGCTATGTTTCCAGGTCGTATCATAAGCTGTCTCGAGATCAAAGAAAATTGATACTGCTTGTTGTTTATTGACTATAGCATTTTAACAAAGGATTCTAAACCTAACAAATGATAATGGTACTTCGATTTTTCCTGAAACCACATTGAATATTTGATATAAGGTTATTTGTTTCAAGATACCAGATTAATCTATTATTCACCATCCTTTCCATGGTTTTACAGACACAGCTGGTGAGAGATATAGGTCTGTAATTCGATGGATCTGTATGATCTCGGCCAGGTTTTGGTGTTGGGATTACAATGGCATTACCCCATGAAGGAGGAAATTCTCCAGACGTCCCTATTTGGTCAAACGTGTCATCAGACATGGTTCAGGTAAGTGTTGCGTTAGCTGGCAGTGTATACTGTCAGTGTCATGAGCTTGCTCAAGAGCTGTATGTAGCTCATGAATGAAAACACTTCATTATAATCTTCACCGTTATTTGATTCGAAATTAAGTTTTGTCTTTTCCTGTTGTTTCTGATATCTCTGAAACTCAGGGACACAATTTGCTGATAATTGCATTTTTGGCAAGAGTGTCGCTAATATTAAATTTGTCATTAATTAAATTATCACCATCTTTAAGATGGTAAACAGCAGATTTTGAACCTTTGCCCATAATTCTTTGAACAATGTTCAATACCCTGGATACTGGCGTTCGTGAATTAATTTTGGAGACATAACTTCTCTAAGATTTTCGTTTGTTTTGTTTGAAGGTACGGCGCGCCTTAGCATTGAGTTTTTAAAATATATTTAAGTTATGGACAGTCGGATGATGGCGGAAAAGATGCTCTGCCTTTTTCCTCGCTTTTCTGGCTTGTCTACAATCTGTATTAAGCCATGGTTTTTGTACATGTGGAGTTGTAGAGGACTTTGGTATACACTCATTAGCTATTTCATTCAAAACGTGAGCATGGGATCAGTTATATCACTGAAGCATTCAGGTCGCAGTTTCGATTTACAAATTGTTTGATATAAAGGCCAGTTAGCCTTCGAAAAGTTCCATCTTGTATACGATGGAGAATCAGATGGAGCTATTTCTGAAGGGATAGTTGGGAAGTGATCACTTCCACAAAGGTCATTATGAACAGACCAATCAAATTCATTCAGTAGGTTAGAATCTGCAAGAGACAAATCCAGAGAATAAGTGTGCAGGATACAAATAGGTGCTTGAATCATCATTAAATATGCACAGGTCATTACTGGTAATAAAATCTTCAAGTATTTTGCCTTAAGTATTAGTGATTGAACTGTCCCAGAGTGGGTTGTGACTGTTTAGGTCATCCATGATAACACATGGCTTCGGGAGTTGATCATAGAGTGATTCTAGATCAGTCAGTTGAAGTGTTGATGAAGGTGGAATATACAGAGAGCATAACGTAAATGCTACACGCACTGCAACAGCTTGGAGATTAGTGTTAAGTGTAACAGGGCTGTGAATAACATCCTGTCGTATAAGGATAGTAGAACCTCCAGTGGCCCTATCATCCAGAGGTGAAAAATAATGATAGGCTTCAAACTGACGTAAGCTAAAATTATCTGTTTCAGATGCGTCTCTTGCAGACAGAACGCTGATGGTATTGAATCCTGGCTTAATAGCTGTATTTCATTCAAATGTGTTTGTAGTCCTCTACAGTTCCACTGCACGATATGTGTAGATATACCTATCTTTTAGGTGGATTAATAGGGGATCTACCCCACACTTTTTCGATGTGCCCTAAAATGGACGTTTTCGGACGCGTCCATGTCCTCAAGTCATCCGTATTTGTTAAATAATTTAATTTTATCATCTGACCCGTTTGAAGCTCTGCAACTTTTGTTTTTTCGAAGAATCTGGCATCGGTTTGCTTTTGCTTTAGACGATTTGTTGAACGTTTCTGTTAGATTGAGTCATTTGAGATGACTGAGAAGATGTATCACTATCATAAGATGGTTCTGATTGGGTTTGGGTCATGCTGTCGGAAATAGAAAAACTTTTTCACATTTATATCTACAATTTAGGTAGTTAATATGTGCAATTGTGAAATATCTGTTGAACTAAGTTCGGCCTAACTACAGTCTCAGTAGTAGGGAGATAGGAAACGTTTAAAAAGGATTTTACTGAGGAGATATTAGTGCGAAGAGACTTATTTGGAGCAGACCATGGCTTTATGCAAGTTAGTGTGCGATGATATTGTATAACAAATGACTCTTTTTGAATGTCCATTTTGAAATTAGACTTAGCTTCATAATTAACGATAGCAGACGTAAAAAAATAACAACTTTAATACTGAAACTATTAAGGATATAGATACCATTGAGTCTCACTATCACTATAAAAGGAAACAGGTAGGTGAGGTCGTCTCGAAAGCAAAACCAAGACGGGTGTTGCTGACGCTAGTTGGGGTCGGGCTTGGGGATAGAGATATTAGCTAAGATAAGATAATCAGTAGAGACATATTCAATACTCATGTAAAAACATAAAAGATATTTGAGATGACCCCTTGTGTCTGCGGGCAGCACGTGCATTTCATGCCAACTCAGTTGACGGTCCGTCGTCATACCTGGCTGAGCGACCTACTTACCATCTTTAGTCTGATCTATTGTTTTCAGCAGCTGTTCGTATTTTTTCTAACTTTTGCACGATTTTACGAGTAAACATGCTTTTCTGGATATCCTATAACGCATCCCACTGAACGCCCAGTAAGGCCGATGTTGGTTATTTCGACATTAACTATTTGCAATTGTGTACATGTTAGAGATACAGAGTAACAGCCTAAACATACAGCCTATTTCCGACAGTACTTTAGTTCCACAGTTTGTGTCAACATTGCAGGTGATAAAATCTTGGGAGACTGGGTTTTGAGCCAAATTTGGTTATTGTAGGGGTTATATCAGACGATGTTTTTGCTATAGACGCATAAGTTTCCTCGATCTCAGATCTTAAGACAAGAGAAACTAATGCTTTGAGTAACGTTTATCGAATTGATCTCCATATGCTGTTTCCAGATCGGACAATCTTTGGAAAATAATGAGTGAGTGCCTGCGCAGTTAGTACAGTAAGTAATTTCTTTTAAGGTACTCTCACAATCTTCTGTTGTGTGTGTCTTCTCACAACAGTGAGCACATACAACGGACAATGTGCAAGTATTAACACCATGACCAAACTTCAAGCATTGAAAACACCTCAGATGATTTGGTATGTAGGTGTCAACAGTAATGTTACAGTATCCAGCCATTATTGATCTGGGAGCATTGGGAGAAGAAGATGAAAACAGGTAAGTGTTCGTCTGAATGGTTTCCTGGTTCATTAGTGTTGTAAAATGCTTAACGTAAGTGACCCCTTCATCTTTCATTTCTGAAACAGGATCAAGTTCGGATATGTCAGTGAACAATCGATCTCGGTCTCTAACGATTCCTTTGCTGGTGTTAAGTGATCTATGAGGAGAGACTGATACCGGATCTCGAGCTTGCAGCACCAAGGATACTCGGGTGATATACTCCAGCAGAAAAACTAAAATATTAATTCTTCCGCCAGATTGACCCATGAGCCACCGCCTTCTGGGTATAAGACTCTGGGCAAAAGTCAAATGTTTTTCTATAAACAAAGGGTGCCAAGACCAAAATTTATACAATTTGAAATAAGGGGCGAAGTGGTGTGTTGGGCAAAGGAACACTATTCCTGGAACCAGTGCCCGCAACCACCAGACTCCAGTCCTCCACCGACACAGGGCGCAACCCAAGACAAACAGGTTGCCCAATTCGATCTATAGACGCGCAATGGGGTGCTGTGGACCAAATTTGGTGACAGCCTTGGCAGACACCACTTGATTTGGGTGACCTTGACCTTTATCTTCAAGGTCACCACGACACTTTGACCACTTTTCAAACATATTAAATATTTAATA
Source organism: Haliotis rubra (assembly GCF_003918875.1). Lineage (NCBI taxonomy): Eukaryota > Metazoa > Mollusca > Gastropoda > Lepetellida > Haliotidae > Haliotis > Haliotis rubra. Next base: position 3,234,158 of record NW_025767179.1, read on the forward strand.
CCCAATGTGTTCGATTATGTCGACAGCCTACAGTCATTTTAGGTATCTTGAATGTGACCAAAAAAAAAAGTACTATATAGATATTCCATTCTTTAGCAGCGAGGGACATTGCCATATCAGTGACAAACACTTATTTTACTGTACATTGACGACAGGTTTCTATGTTCTAACTGTTCTCGTTATGATATGACGCTTTACGTAAACTCACTAGCTCACAGGGCGGTGAGATATTCTAGTGGTTAAAGCCTTCGCCTCGTCTCGCGGAAGACCCTGGTTCGATTCCCCACATGGGTACATGTGTGAAGCCCATTCTGGTGTCCCCCGCAGTGATATTGCTTTAATATTGCTAAAGGCGGCGTAAAACTAATCTCACTCACTCACGCACTCACTCATTCAGAACTTGGTGGTTAGTGGATATATGCTTGAAGTGGTTTCAAACAGTGTAGAATTATTGTCTCCCTCAGGGAAAACATAAAGCCACATAGCAGTATTGTTTATATACTGCATTTGTTTTCTTAGTATATTTGTGATTTTATTTATGATGGGATAAAATTGGGTCCAGTGGCTACTGGCTAGGGGGATGGTGTAGTAAGCGGAAATGTTTTAAGTCCCCATGGTCGTGGTTGTTCTAGTTTCCTTAGATGGCGGAGGTTACAATGTGGAGCTACATTTATTATTCGAAGTCTCATAACTTTTTGTCATCACGATATTGCTGACATATTATCAACGTGACGTAACATTTCATTTTACTCACTCACTCTAATCAATGGACTAGTGGTGGATATGGGAACCGCACTTATAATATTTTTCATGTTCCTTTACTATGGCTACATTAGTCACGATATGGCTGAAATATTGCCGATGTGATCACACACACAACACAAACACTTTTAAAGCTGAAACGTACAATCTAGCAGTAACCATCACGTATACTATATACAAGTGAGTGAGAGAGTTTAGTTTTACGCCGCAATCAGCAATATTCCAGCTTTATGGCGGGGAGTCTGTAAATAATCGAGTCTTGACCAGACAATACAGTGATCAACAGCATGAGCATCGATTTGCACAATTGACATGTGTCAACCAAGTCAGCGAGTGTGACCACCCGATCCCGTTAGTCGCCTCTTACAAGCATGGGTTACTGAAGGCACATTCTAACCCGGACCTTCACGGGTCATACCATATACAAGTATACATAGCAGCAGAGCAATAAGTTACGGGCGTTTTCTATACATTACCCCTTATTCATCTATGCCGGGAAAACGTGCTCTGCTGACAACAAATTTAGCCTGATTAACCTGTCTAGAAATGCAAAACACATGACACCATAAAGTAATTAAAGGCCATACAGGAATTGTCCTCCGAAGACGGAACGTAAGACCACATCATTCAATGAATGAATCATTCACAGAGTTTTAATCTTAGAATTTGTGTTATTTTAATTTATGGCGAATTAGCTCAAAAACTGCAAGTAGCTGTAGGGATGATTTTAATCCTGCTAGGGGCCCATGCAGGTAGCAATAATAATGGTCACCAGCATTGTGATCACTTTGAGTTGCTGGCAATGGGTTTTATTCTGTTATTCATTTTACACTGATCTCAAACTAATTATAATGAATCTGGTGATTATCTGGCTGTTATACAGTCCATCGCTAACAGCTTTTAAAAAGTATATATATTTAATCTTGGTACGCGAATTGCTGTCGTCAGGCTATTGCTGAAATATTGTCGATCTGACGTTAAATGTTTACTCATTCGCTCGCTGACGACATGCTCATTACGCATGCGCACCTCCAAGCAGAACTTCAATGATAACTTCACACCACTGTTTCTGGCATCTTCAGCTTGAGTATGTATTTCCTTGAATTTTATTTTCAGACAGTAGTTTCTACCAATGGACCACTAAATTTTGGGATGTCCTTTTATCGGAAAACCCTGGTACCTTGAAACACATACAAAAAAAAGATTAATGATAATGGGTAACTAACTAGCAAATGTCTTACCGAAGATGTACACTTTGGCGGTAAATTGCCTGACGATGAACCACAAAGTATGGGTCTCCCTCTAAGTATATTCAAAATTTTGTATTCCGTCTTCTGTTGGTTGTCTACCAACACATCTCTGAATGGCGCTACGTAGAGTATATTGTCTGAAAAATGTGTATGTATGTTGTAAATAAAATTGATTGATATGCTCTCTTTCTTCTCTCTCTCTCTCTCTCTCTCTCTCTCTCTCTCTCTCTCTCTCTCTCTCTCTCTCTCTCTCTCTCTCTCTCTCTCTATCTCTCTGTATATATATATATATATATATTATTCAGTACCAAACCAGTGGCGATATATAACAAAATTTAAAATTCCAAAACATGTTTCAAACTATAACTTACAATATTGCTGAGTGTGGCGTACAACTAAAAACCGACTCACTCACTCAAAATATACTTACCTTCCTGGTCATAAAACAAGCTTGTAACATCTAATGCGACAATAAATCTGGTGTTTTCTCCGTTGTAATTTGTAACGTAGAGTCCTTCGGTGTCAGCCAAATATACATGACTGAAAAAAAGCAATTGATGTCATTGTAAAAGCGCTGATACTATGACACGTACTTTAAACGTGCGAGCAGCTTCTGAATAGAAAAACATTAAGTCTCACCTGTTAAGTTTATCAATCTGCAAGGACATAATGAAACTGCCTCTGAGTATTGTTTTAATGCTCTTTTCCTTTAAGGTGGCGGATTTCAACTCATGCTTTGTTGCCCAAATGACGCGATTTTTGTCCACATCTATTTTAAAATGACAGACTGTGTGTCCTGTAAGGAATAAAAGTGTGTGTTATGAGGCAGAAGATCTTTGGAAGTAATATGTTCTCTCACTGAAAATGGTTGAAGACTGTTTAACTACATGCTTTCTTACGGAATGCTCTTCTGCAGGCATTGGGTGCGCTTTGTGCAGATGATAACCAATGATCTGATGTGTGTGTAACATGTTGCTGTGAGAAGGGTTGACTGGTAGTCATCGAACGCGCATATACGGCTTTGTTTAATAGTTTGTTCCCTTCAACTGATTTACGACTTTCAGCAAGAAATAAAATGTGTCCCGATCAAGTCATAGAATACAAAAAGTGAGTGAGTGAGTGAGTTAATATTCATCGTCACTTCAGCAATATTTCCAGCTAGATCGTCACAAGAACAATTCATAATTATATGAAAGATCAATAAAGTTAGAAATTTAATACCTGTTGACGAAGAACAGTAAAACTACTAGTGTATCAAAGATGTTCATTTAAAACTAGTAACTAAATCCTAAAATATTTCAGCTATAAATGCCAATACAAAATGAAAACAGGCTATAGATTGCCAGCCACTGAAGGTAGATCACCATACTAGGGACCATGGAGACGTACAGTACATTTGCTTCCTGCATGGGCCCCTAGCTGGATTGACATCACCCTTCAGTCGTTAGCGAATAAAGACACATCTAGCCATATATTTAAAAAGACACATATTCTACGATTAAAGATGGTGGAAAGTTTGAATGAATTTCTTTTGAATGTTTGTGGACTTACGTACCCTTTCAGGAGGACAATAATTTTTACAATACATTAACCCTTTGAGGACACAGCCACTCACAATCTGAGTTACTAATTCAAACTTCCAATCATAAAATATTCATCTATTTACAAATCATTTAACAAATCTAATTCTTTTTAAAATGCAATAATTAAATGAGAACTGATATTGTTTATTAAAAAAGATCCTTCATAGTTCGTGATTTGAAATAGTTATCCTTTGTGATGGAATATTCAACACAGTCAAGCAGGACATGCTTGATACCGTGATTCTTTCATCACAAAGGGATGCAAAGCTGGAGGATCCTAACCTTTCAATAAGTATTCGTGTCTATACCGTGTATGGCCAAAGCGACATCGTCGCATAATGACCCTCTTCAATCCGGACAGACAACCCAAGTAAGTGTAACCAATATCAGGTTTTATTTCATGTAATTTATTGATACCTACTTGGATGTCCCACCTCCTCTGCATCAGATCACGGATGTAAGTTCTAATGCTTGATTTGTAATCAGAGTATGGAATAAGAAGTGGTGTCAGCTTTGTTGAGTGCTGCCTTGGCAGCAAGATCAGCCACCATATTACCGAGATTCAAGATCAATATCAAGATGGTATATTGTACATAAGGCCTCTGGTCCCGTATACATAGTATTATAACGACAGGCAAGTATGGACATTGCGAACAGTGAAAAGCATCATAACATTGTACAATTACTTGGGAGGAGAAATCAGACTATTCCTTTAACGACAGCGACTATGTTAAAAACAGGGCTAATTTTACATATGGACAGATTCGTCTTTTTGATGATAGAATTTTTTATAAGTGTTTCCCTTGTAAGGTGACCGAGATATTTCTGTGGAATGTACGCCTTTTCTTAAATCATCCAGACACGTTCCAGTATGACACCCATAGATCCATCTTCACAGACGGATCCATGGATGAGGGCCAAGCCGCCACTGCTACAGTCACTGGATCTAAGACCGTGTCCTCTAAGATTCCCGACAACAGTTCCATTTTCCAGCTTTGACATATATTAAACAGCAGAATCATTCCAAAACTTCATCGTTTCTACAGATTCATTATCTTGCCTTCAAGCACTTCAAAATGTTACTTCAAACTCCACCCAATCATCTGGACATTTTGGAACTTTAGCAACGACCTCTCTACTAGCCAATGTGACATCGTCCCTCTGCTGGTTGCCGGGTCACGTCGGCATAGCAGGTAACACACAAGCCGATGCTGCAGCAAAGCAGCTCTTGACAAGCCCCTATCTCCACTGCTAATCCCGTACAGTGATTTCAAACCCATTATCAAAGCTATACTCGGGACCTCACGCAAAAGGTGGGGCGCTCAAGTAGGAAGAAACAAACTCCATGAATTGAAGCAAACAATCGGTTATACCTGGCAGGTTTGTCAGGTCAAGACGTGATGAGGTAATTTTACGACGATGTCGTGGCCACACATCGATTTACTCATGACTATCTGCTGAAAACGGATGGGGATGGACACCCAAAAGTGTCTCTTGCGATGAGGTTTTCACCATCAAAGCACCATATTCAGCTTTAATGCGTGGACTTATCGTCTGCAAAGGACTCACATTATGATGCAAACAAACCTAAACGATCTGTTCTCCAGGCGTGAGCGCTCATCTGATAGTGAACTACCTGAGGGAAGTTGATCTGTATCATAAATTGTAACTGCTAAATGTAACAAACAACCATAAATTGTAACTGTGAAATGTAACTATCATAAATTGTAACTGTGAAATGTGACTAACAAATTGCCTGCCTTTAAATTTGGTTTTAAAATAAAACTCATTCCGAGTATGTACTTACAATGTTTATTAATGCAAACTTTGTTCTAGCTCACTCATATGGCTGGAATAATGCCGATGTGACGCATAACCCAGCTCAACTCAACTAAAATGCGGCATAAGGCGTCACATATAAATAACAGAGGATATTCGTCTTCCATTTCGCCATACAGACGGGCAAAATCTTGGATGTTTGTGGCCAGTGACTCTGATACGGCCAGTATTGATCATTATATCTGTCAAGCCAAGTCTAAATCTATCTGTATTTCTAAGTTTCTTGCTTGTAATGTTTGATAGATATGTCTCCCAGGTTCGATCAATGTTTTAAAGAGATCTATATACATCAAAATCTAGAACTTAAATTAAGGGTATTCATCAAATTCTGGGCGAAACAAATCCAGATGGGCTCTTTGACGAAATTCATTCATACACAGCCACTCATTTACCTGAACCTTGGACAATCCACACATATCCAAATCCATAAGAAAATAACAGATATCTTATATTTGATGCCCATGTTACATAAACCAATAGTATGTAAAATTATGCAGCATGTTGGGTAGACTACTTTTCTTGGTAGATGCTGTTGATGCCTATTCAGTATTTTGAACCAGTGTTTCATGCAACGAAGGTGAGAGTTTATATGAAGTGGGTATATCTTCCATTCCTCCAGCGCCACCGTTTACTGGATTCCGTGTTGTAATGTTAAGCATTAAAAATTCTTACATGCCAATAGATGTACTTATTCAATCCGGGTTTCAAAAGTCTAGAAACCCGTATTTCTGCCCTTGCAAAAGCATTTGGTTGTATCTGTGTCATCGACAAGTTTAAAACTTATCTTTGGTGTTATTGGCGCTAATAGATAAGTGATGAAAGTAAATACACCAGAGCCTTTTGATAGAACAGCAATAACATAAAGGATTGCTATCTAATTTCCACCAGGCCGTTTCTCCAGAATGTCATTGGTTCAGCAACCTACCGGTCCACGTCACTTTAATATCGTTGTCTAAGAAACAGCCAACGGTAAAATCTCCGTCTCGGAGATATAATTATTGCGCATGTTTTACGCTTACCGATTGTTTTAGAACACAATTCTTCGTGAAGGAAAAGGATAACGACGCTTTTCCAGTAGGCCTCCTGGAAATTGATCACCGTTGCCACTGACCTTCCGGCATCAATATGTTTATAAATAACATTTTTCAATAATCGCCCGCCCTTGACAGGACCTGATTCATGTCATTTACGAGTCAGTAGCGCCTAAAAGAATCCAATAAATGCTACACCTCGGGTACGTTTCTTCTTATTAATTCGTTTGTTTCGGTGTACAATAGCAAAATATGGTCGAATCATGAATAATTTCCTGAAGCCCAGCTTGTTTTGGGAATTTTATCTCCTATTCTCTATGCCGCAAAGTTTAAATCGCCTTGTTGGGGATAGTCTCAAAACAGTTGCCAAATACTCTGGTCATCCGCATATGGTATTAAAGTTCGCTCAGGTGTCCACGATTTCTTATCAATAGAAGGTGCCTAAATAGACTGCCTAGGTTCAGCGATATCGTGTTAAAGCGCAGTTCAAAACATTTTTATGCAAAATGGCAAATAAATATCTTTGAGTTTTGGCATCCTCACTCCAATCTGCGTCGGACCAATTGATCTTCCACTTTTGGATTCCTAACAAATCAGAGGGTATAGGTTTCAAATTCATTAATTTGAATTAAAGGTTTTCAGGCATGCATGACTCATGGCATGTACTGGTCATCTGACTATTGGATTCCCGGCAACTTCAGCTGTGTCGATGCAAATCGAATTTTCATAAAAATGTGAAAGACGGATGATAAATACTGAATTCGTGTATCGTCCACCTAATGCCACATTCCTTTTCGCTCCAAAGGAACAATCTCTACATCTAATCATATATAATCCTTGAATTGAAGGGTCTTGGTTTCTTCAAGATCCTCTTTGTTTTCTATAATTTTCCATGGGTTCGTACCATGTTTATTTCCGAAATTGCAAGTCTTTCTATGGTTTTAGTAATCTCGTTGGCAAATTCAATTTTAAACGCCTTCTCGTTATAAAATGGGACCCTTTCGTCAGTTCAGGTTATCGTCAGAAAATCTGACATCTAACCGGATAACAGGAACGACGCATCAAGTATATGACTTACAGACTGGCTAAGAGCACCATCGATGGTATCGCCATCATTCCGGTTCGACTATGAAGGCAAACGCACTGTTTGGCAGGGCTATGAAGTGATCCATACCGACACTTCAATTTCCACTTCCATGTGAACAGGGATTAGGTGTAAATGCTAGTTGTTTTATCACAAATGAAGATTAGGAGAAATCAACGAAACCGAGCTGGTGGTCGAAGTTCAGAAGACGGTTGCTACAAATTCAGTAGACCGTTTTCAATCCGTGCAGATTATTGACATTCCGTAAAGCGTTGCAAAAATGTGTTGGCAGCCGCGTAAG